>NC_056747.1:1114308782-1114513782 GCF_019279795.1 Protopterus annectens | reverse complement strand
TGCACATTACTGTAACTTAGATAAAATGTTGTTATTGCACATTACTGTAACTTAGATAAAATGTTGTTACTGCACATTACTATAATGTAGATAAAATGTTAATGCACATTACTGTAACTTAGATAAAATGTTGTTACTGCACATTACTATAACGTAGATAAAATGTTAATGCACATTACTATAACTTAGATAAAATATTGTTACTGCACATTACTGTAACTTAGATAAAATGCTGCTACTATAACTTAGATAAAATGTTGCTGCACATTACTATAACTTAGATAAAATGCTGTTACTGTGCATCACTGTAACTTAGATAAAATGTTACTGCGCATTACTGTAACAGATAAAATGTTGTTACTGTGCATTACTGTAACAGATAAACTGTTGTTAATGCACATTACTATAACTTAGATCAAATGTTGTTACTGCACATTACTGTAACTTAGATAAAATGTTATTGCACATTACTGTAACTTAGATAAAATATTGTTAATGCACATTATTATAACTTAAATAAAAGTTGTTCATGCATATTAGTATAACTTAGATAAAATGTTGTTACTGCGCATTACTTTAACTTAGATAAAATGTTGTTAATGCACATTAGTATAACTTAGATAAAATGTTGTTGATGCACATTTAGTGTTAAGTATTTTTCTAAATAGTTCTGCCACATTTGGATGCTTGAACTTCATTCTATCAATAGCTATGCATTTATGAAAAATAAAAAAAAAAATGTTTTAAATAGTGGGCATACATGCATTTAAAAGCATAGAAATGGTTAACACTCTATGCACCACCCCCAACACCTACATTTCCAAAGGCCAAATAGAACAAACCAATGACCGATGTAAGGGCCTTCATCTTCCATGCCCACCATTTAAGTGGGGAGGGGTCTGCCTTTGCACCGCACAGTAATAATTTTCTCACTGCAAGTTACAAAACTACCATAGAAAGGGATATTTTTATTCAAAGAAAGTGACATAACTTCATGTCAAATCCCCAAAAAACTAAGCCCCACATTACTGACCAGCATGTGCAGATACTGGAAACTACATGATATAATGAAAGTTCACTTACACAATAGGCAAGTGCCAATATTTCACACATCCAAATAGGTGCAGTCACCTGCCTGAACACTTTTACTATCTAGGAGAATAACACAAACAATATGAGTAAAATGATTAAATAACCTCAAAGACACAGACTCTCACAACAAGCTTTGTCTAGTAATAAAATCCCCAAAACGGTATAGAATAAAGAACACAAAACCTGATGAAGTTCTTGTATGGATTATTAGAAAAGAATGAAAGCGCTAAAGAGAATTTGACTGCATCTGTGTCTTCCCTGAAGAGCTCGTATTTGTAGAATTGTTATTTTGGCTTTGTCTAGTAATGTAACACAGAGGGTTAAGACTGTAATATTAGAACATACTATGTATTGGCTTGATTCCTTTATCCACCATTGTCATTGTCATTCTAGTCAAGTAATTTTACTAGAGAATACTCACTCCCTGGCCATGTTTGAGCAGACAAACCAGTGCCTATTGGCTTTTATCCTGGTCACCCAATTAATAATATATACCTAATTCACACTAACATGATATAAGTAGGGTAAACATAAATAAGAAGTTATGTACCTACCATAACGTTCCATGTTAGTTGTCTTCTCTCGCCTTCTTTCTTGCTGGATGGGTTCGGAGCCAATCCTCGGCTCTGACTCGGCCACTTACTAAAGCTCGAGAGCTAATTTTACCAGCTCGAGGCAACCCTATATCCCATGATGCTAGGCAATAACTCCCCAGATCTCGTTTGGAAGCTGAAAAACCTAGCATAGGCCAATAAAAACAAAAATCCTCCAACTGGAAGGAGTAGGAAGAGGGATAAAAACCTCCAAGATAATTATTTACACTATATATATATATATATATATATATATATATATATATATATATATATATCCTAGGACACCTAGATGATGAAACAAGGGAATATAAGGACCCTTCAAAGAAGGGAAGATCTTCTCGGTCTGTCCAGGCTAGGGGGATGGTGGGTGGGATGCAAGAAAGAAGGTGAGAGAAGACAACTAACATGGAACGTTATGGTAGGTACATAACTTCTTAATGTTAAGTTGTCAATCTCACCTTCATTCTTGCTGGATGGGACCACGTCCCTAGCACCTGCACCCTGGGTGGCTCATTGGAACAGACTCTTGAGAACGGTGGAACCAAATTTTGCTCTGTCCCTGGAGGCCATGTCCAATTTGTAATGCGAAACAAAGGTATGAGGAGAGGCCCATGTGGCTGCCGCGCAGATAGTGTCTATCGGTAGTCTAGCTTGAAAGGCTGTAGAAGTAGCTAGTGCTCTAGTTGAATGGGCTTTTGGCTTAGAAGTTAATTCTCTGCCTCTGAGTTGATAAATAGATGTAATCACAGAAGACAGCCACCTAGATAGGGTTACCTTAGATACAGGAAGGACTTTCTTATTTTCTGCATACGATAAAAACAGTTGATCAGACTTCCTTATTTGTTTGGTTCTATCCAAATAGTATCGGAGCTGGTGGTGAACATCTAGATAATGTAGCTTTTGCTCTGCTCTATTAGTATAGTTTGGGAAAAAACTGGGAGATCAATTGATTGATTTAAATTTGTCTGCGAAGCCACCTTGGGTAAGAAGGATGTATTAGTCCTTAGAGAAACTCTGTCTTTATGGAAGATTAAGTAGGGAGGATGAATGCAGAGGGCGTGAAGCTCAGATACTCTCCTAGCAGAAGTAATGGCGACTAGGAAGAGTGTCTTCCAGGAAAGAAATTTCAATGAACAGGAGACTGCCGGTTCAAAGGGGGGAAGAATCAAGGATGTTAAGACTAAATTAAGATCCCACTGAGGTGGAGGGTCTTTGATCGGAGGCTTAAGTAAAAATACACCTTTAAGGAAAGCTTTGCAAAGCTTATGGGACATGATGTTGTGGTCCGATAAGCCTATATGAAAATTCGATATGGCTGCCAACTGAACTTTTACTGTAGAGGCAGAAGACCCTGAATGAAAAATTTCAGCTAGGAAGTCTAAGACCGAATGAATTGGGGCAGTAAAGGGATCTATATTCCTTGTCTTTGCCCAGAAGGAGAAACGTTTCCATTTACTAGTGTAAATCCTTCTGGTGGAAGATTTAAGAGAAGCTACTATAATATCCCGGACGGGATTAGAAATCCTAGGAAGCCTGGCTAAAGATGGAAGTGGAGCAACCAAGCAGTGAGGTTGAGAGAATGTAGGGATTGGTGCAGCTGCCCCGACTGATGGGTCAAGAGCTCTGGAGCTGGGTCCAGATGCCAAGGCTGTACCAAGAGATGACGATGTAGGAACGGAAACCATATCTGTCAAGGCCAATAAGGGGCAATGAGAATCAACTTGGCTCTCAAGGTGGTTGCTTTCTGAATTACTTGTGGGATTAGAAGAAAGGGTGGAAAGGCATAGAGAAGTCCCCGAGGCCAATCTTGGACTAGAGCGTCTCTGAGGGGATGGCCTGGAAGGGGGAAGAGGGTGAAGAAATTGGGGCATTTGCTGTTTTGGGGTGTAGCAAAAAGATCACAGCAAGGAAGGCCCCACTTCTGAAAAATCTCTTCCGCCACAGATTGTTTGAGAGACCACTCATGCAGCATGAGTATGGCTCTGCTCAACCTGTCCGCTATGAAGTTTGACTTCCCGGGGATATGTGTTGCTATCAGAAACCACTGAGAGGAGATCACCCATTGCCAAAGTTTGAGTGCCTCTCGACACAGGGGATAGGACTTGGTTCCACCTTGCTTGTTGATGTACCACACTATGGACATATTGTCCGTTTGAATTGCAATAGTTCCTAGGGGAAGAGAGTCGTGGAGGGCTTGCAATGTTAAAAGCACTGCTCTCATTTCTAGGACATTTATGTGCAGGTGGCTCTCGAAAGGTTGCCAAGTGCCATGGACCATCCTGCCCTGAAAATGCCACCCCACCCGATCAGGGAGGCATCCGATGTCACCATGGTGACTGGGGGAGGAGGAACAAAAGGTCTGCCCTGATGGACTTGAGGGGACACTATCCACCAGGACAGATGACTTTTGCAAGTTCGAGTTATCATGATCTTGTGGTGCATGGGGAGTTGCTGAAAGGACCATTGGGTAAACAGCATCCACTATAGAAGATGCATGTGAAAATGCACAAGGGGAAGAAGTGTTATGGTGGCTGCCATAAGACCCAATACTTTCAGGACATACCTGGCCTGAATTTTGTCACACTGAAGAAGAACCTGAACATGATTTTGAATATCTAAGACTCTTTGGTCTGTTAACTTTGCTGTAAGTTGTACGGTGTTCAAGTTGGCACCTATGAAGGTAATAGACTGACAAGGCGACAAGGCAGACTTTTCAAAATTTATAGAGAATCCTAGCCCTCTGCAAATGTGAATGGTGTAATTTCTGGCTTGGAGCAGTTGATGCCTGGTGGTGGCAGTGAGGAGCCAGTCGTCTAGATATGGAAACACCTGGAATCCTTGCCGTCTCAGGTGAGCCGTAACCGCTGCCATACATTTGGTGAACACTCTGGGGGCTGTAGTGAGACCAAAGGGCAGGGCTCTGAATTGGTAGTGACTGGCCCCCAGCCGAAAGCGGAGAAACCTTCTGGGGCGCCTGTGAATTTTGATGTGATAGTATGCATCCTGAAGGTCCACTGAGCACATCCAATTGTCCTTGCCCAGAAAGGGCAGAATGGACTGAAGCGTGACCATCTGGAATCTTGTTCTCTTTACAAACTTGTTTAGTTTGCTGAGATCTAGTATTGGTCTCCAGTCCCCTGTCTTTTTCGGTACCAAAAAGAACCTTGAGTAGATTCCGGATCCTATTTGGTCTGCTGGGACTGGCTGGATGGCTCTTTTCGCTAGCAGCTTTGATATTTCTGATACTGCTAGTTCCCTTAGACCGGGTGGAATGTCTGGAAGGGTTCCCATTTGCTGAATTGGGGTTTGGATAAAGGGAATTTTGTAACCCTCGGATATAATAGACTGTACCCATTTGTCTTGAGTAAGGGAAAGCCAGGCTATTGGGTACAGCGACAATCTTCCCCCGACTGCCTCCGAAGGTGGACAATCAGTCAACATCTCAGGGATGCTGGAAGGGTTTGTCAGAGAGAGTCTCCCTGTTACCCTGGTTCTGCGGCCCCCCACTGCCCCTAGGGTGGCATCTGTTGTTACCCCCTCTCCCTCTGGGGGTAAATTGACCTCTTGCATCAGGCGTGACTCCTTGAGATTTGCAGAACCACAAATTTTCCACCCTTCCTGACCCTTAGGGTATGGTCTTGAAGGGGTGGAGAAACGGACTCCTATGGCAGAAAGAGTCTTGCCATCTTGTTCGCATCTGGTCAAGGTGTCTTTCACTTGAGGTCCGAACAAAGCCGAACCATCAAAAGGGGAATTTGTGAAGGACGCCTTGAAAAGATCCACAAAATTACACAGCCGCATCCAGGCATGACGCCTTAAGGCCACTCCTGTGCCTGCGGCCCTACTCGCTCCATCGGCTGCATATGAAATTAGACACATGGAGGAGTCAACAACCGAGTTCAGGGTTCTGAGCTGTGAGTTTATTTTATCCTGGGACCCAGCAGCTGATGGATCCTGTAAGACTTCTCCCAACTCTTTGAGAATATCTCTCTGAAGGCGGGTGAAGTGACACAAGTAATTCAGTGACTGCATGGCAAAGGTCGCTGAAGAAAACATCCACTTACCGTACCTATCCATGGTCCTAGAATCCTTATTAAGAGGATGGATAGGTACTGAAGGATGAGCTAGTTCCTTCTTGGAGGCTGCAGCCACCACCATGGCATCCGCCGGTACACCTTTAGTTAGGAATTGCTTGTCAACTGGTGCTGTGATGAATTTTGATGGCCTCCGAGGGGTGGGTTCCACCGAATCCGGGGCCGACCACACCTTCCGAGCCACCACTTCCATAAGGGGGTCGAAAGGCGGAGACACCCAGGAGGTGGAGGGTCGAGAACCAAATGCCTCCAGGTACACCGACTCGTCCTCGGAAGGATTAAGGAAAGACCAGTTCCCCCTCTGCTTTAGGATTTCTAGGATGTCTGAGAAAGAGACATCCTCAGAGGGGGACTTTGGGGATCCCTCCGACTCATCCAAGTCGGTGTCAGATGTAATGGACTCAGGGGAGTCCACATGCTTGCTCTTACATGTCCTCTTACGCGGAGGCTCCGCTGACAGGTCAGGAGAAGCCTCAGAAGAGAAAGAAATTCCCAGTGGGGAAACCTGAGGTGTTGGATCTCTGGGTCCGGGAGCAAGAGAGTGGGAAGAGACATCAGCAGGCACTGTAGTGGGAGGAGCTGATGGAGCTGACCGTTGACTATGCCCTGGGGCTAGTACGCTCCTCATCACCTCGAAGGCTCCCCTATCAGAAAGGCCAGAGGGCCCCCACTCCGAAGAGGTAGGAACCCCAAGCCACACCGACAGGGAAGGCTCCGAAGCCGATGTTGGGGCCAAGCTCACCAGCGCCGACGCTCCGAGAGGGAGAACAGGGTCAGACAATGGTCCGATGCCACTCGCCCCCTCGGAGCCGGCAAGAGAGATCAGGCACCCGGATCCGTCCAATGAAGGTACCAAGGAGGAGATCGGAGCGGAAGATGAAGGAGCCGAAGGGGGAGGTATCGGCTCCGACGCCACCACAGTCACGGCTCCGAGGAGCTCCGGCTCCGAACTGTGAGGGAGAGTCGAAGGAGGAAATTTAGGTGGAGTCGTAATAGCTACCGTCTGATGAGACGGGCTAGAGATCATCTGGGCCAATGCCTGAGACTTTAACAGCCTGCTTACCACTCTCTCAAAGTCATGATCTGAAAGTCTGGACGACCGAGAAGATCGGCTCCGATGGCTCCGCTCCGAGAGCAAGGGAGACCTCGGAGCCAAATGGATGGACTCCAATGAAGGGGATCTTGACCTCTTCTTAGATGGAGCCAACGGAGCCGAGGACACGTTGGCTCCAGCCAGAGCCGACAGTGAAAGCATGGGCTCAGAGGTGTCGGCACTGAGTGGTGCCAAGACCGGAATCTGTGACTCAAAAGGATCGGCTCCAGCCAGAGCCGATCTAGGCACAGACAAGGAGCTAGCAGCTGAAGGCTTAGTAGTTGGAGCCGATGGTTTTGCTGGTTTCGATAGCCTCCCCGACGCAGACTTAGTCAGGGAGCCCTCGGGCTTTAACAAGCCCCTCAATATAAGTTTGTTCCTGCACTCCTGCAGGACTCTTGGACTGAATGCATGGCATGCTGAACAGGAGTCCTGCAGGTGCAGGGGTCCCAAGCAGTAAACACAAGAAGTGTGAACGTCTGTCAGAGACATTTTCTGACAGCACGAGTCACACTTCTTAAAGCCTGAGACCTTAACCTCTTTAGGTTCCTTCAACATAACAGTGTCGAGGGTTCCCAAAAGTAACAAAAAACAACAAACCCACACACACACACACTCTTAAATTATAATTTAACAATAAATTGTTAATAGGGATACTGACACACCCAAACACTCACAGGATCCCTAAGAAAAATTAGGAAAGGGGCAGGCTTAAGGCCTAACCTAAGTGGAAGGGTGGGATATAAGGAATAAAGAAGGAAGGTATATAAAGTAATAAAGTTAAGGGTAGTTACTTACTAAGAAAGAAATAACTATAAATTAAGTCAAAAAGGGTGACTGAACTATCAATCTGAAAGACTTACCAGGAGCCGGTAAAAACACACCTGCATAAAGCGCACGAGATCTGGGGAGTTATTGCCTAGCATCATGGGATATAGGGTTGCCTCGAGCCGGTAAAATTAGCTCTCGAGCTTTAGTAAGTGGCCGAGTCGGAGCCGAGGATCAGCTCCGAACCCATCCAGCAAGAATGAAGGCGAGACTGACAACTTAACATACAGCATTGCATTTTACTTTGGGTATAACTATCCATAAATGAGTCTTTGACAGCCCAGGTAATGATAAAAAAAAGTCTGCTGCTTTACAAGAAGAAGAAATAAACTAGGTTTAAGTCTCTCAGGCTGCACCTCTCACAGACTGCACTTACATACTGAGCAACTACAAAAAAATCACCCACAGTAATGCTCCGAGACTGTTACTAAAAATGATTATGTTTACAGCTACCTATGTGTCTTTACATTAGCTGCTTGAATTTCTATATTATCACTGATACAAAGTATGCAGCATTTAAATAATTAACCTGTTCCCATTTTCCTTGTTATTTCTGGCACTTTTTTCCCTTGGACATCCACTGAAAATTGACTCGGGCAAGTTGCACTTTCCTGGCAAAGTAAATAAACAAGTAAATAAATAAATAATGATAAAATTACTGCTGGTCTCTGGATGACAGTGGCAAAGCATGAAGGAGTTCTGTACCCCTCAGAAATACATT
The DNA here is from genome assembly GCF_019279795.1 of Protopterus annectens. Taxonomy (NCBI): domain Eukaryota; kingdom Metazoa; phylum Chordata; order Ceratodontiformes; family Protopteridae; genus Protopterus; species Protopterus annectens. The sequence continues at coordinate 1,114,505,358 of NC_056747.1, read as the reverse complement.
ATAGTAACGTTAAGGCAAGTATTATTGCAGATGGGCAGCCAGGTATCAGGTGTCTATGCTGGCAGTCTTAACAACGGTCTTCTAAAAAGGAATTGTGTCATTTGGGCTTTAACTAGTTAATAAAAACATAAGTTATACATATGTAAACAGAAGCTAGATTAGATATATAAAGAGACAGATAGGTAGATAGATAGCTAGATAGATAGATAGATAGATAGACAGATAGATAGATAGATAGATAGATAGATAGATAGATAGATAGATAGATAGATAGATAGATATACAGATGGATGGATAGATATAGATATAGATAGATAGAGATAGATAGATAGATAGATAGATAGATAGATAGATAGATAGATAAGATAACAGATAAAGCCACTGCTATTTCATGTCATTAATTCACACAAAATGATGTTACTTCAAATATTCTGACTGTTTCTTATCTAGTTTGTTTTGGCTGATTTGTTACCACCAAATGTTTCATTTATTAAATAACACTTGGCAGGTTATCATTGACACAAAAATTGCCTTTGGTGTTATATTATTTTTAATAATATTTCTTCTGTCTTCAACACTGTATTTTATTATGGTTGTTTCTCTGATGTTGTGGGCACAGTGATATTAGCATCTGGTGAAGCAAAGTTCACTGATACTTTTTCCTAGTTTGCAAACTATTCATTGCCACTACCTGCTACTTAATTACTGAGAAAAAATATTTTTTGCAGCTCATGATACAGTGCATATGACTATAAAAAGTGTGATAATAAGTATTGAAACTGCATTTCCACTTTGTAAATAGTAATTTTATTTATTTTTTTTGTAAGTAACTTGATAATGTGTTGTATATTATTTATTTTATTTACAATTTGTTTTCTGGAGTAGAGCACTGATCACAAATTATGTTTTTCAGTTTCAGCCTGGGAATTCAAATGATCAGAATCAGATTTAATGAGAGATTGCAAAGGTATAATGAAAATACATGTCTATGAAAGACCATTATTAGGTAAGAAAAATGTAGAGTATATACAGTTATAATCTACATTATTTACAATAAGTAAAGGCAAAGCTCTTTTAAAAAATGAGGTGTATATGAGATAATTACAGCTGTTTATTAAGTGGGAATGAAATACATTAGGCAGAGTTTCTGAGTAGCTGAAAGGAGACGTTATGTATAGCAAAAGATCGTATGAACGAGAACTGTAGATTAGTGCAATAAAATATGGCTTATGAGGGGCAGTAAGTGTGTTACATATAAACCACAATAGGGAATGTAAAGTTATTTTATTCTATCTACCACCTTGGCTATATGCCTTTCAAGACTTAGAAACTAAAAAAAACACATCAAACATTCCTTAAGTACAAATTCCAATTGATATGACTAGCAATTAACTAATGAACTAATTAGTAACAAATCTAAAAAAGTGTTAGCAATAGGGGAAAGAGACTGATGTAGTTTAGGTTAGGTGATATGGTTGGAGGAGAGACAATGGCATTTGCATAATATGAGGAGGTAGACCTTTAGTCGAGTCCTAAATTTAGGTTAAAACGAATTACTTTTATTGGTGGAAGAATCCTTTCCCAAAGTTTTTGACCTAGTATAAAGAAGCTGTTATTTGTACAATGGAATTTAGTTTCAGTGGCTTATAGTGTGGGACAGAGTTAGTGTGGTTTGTGAGGCCGTTAGAAGAAGGTTGTCTATTTAGTTTAGCTGCAGGCAGGAAGATAGTCTGGTTGACTAGGAGTATGAATAAATGGAATCCCAAGAGAAAGTCAGCCCTTTGTTGAACATGGAGTCATTTCACTTTACTGTGTTTTACAGTTGTGTTCATTTGTAGGAGACTGGGTAATTCATCTACACATTGTATTTGTTATTGTCTGAATGTGTTTGGAGTTTGCTTTTAATGCTGAGGCTATAAGGCTTTCAGAAGAGTAGAACACCTTTGCCTATTCCGGAGGTTTTAATAAGAAAAGTGGAATGATATTTTATTGGCCCCAAATAGGAGAGAGGTAATTGGCCCCAAATAGGAGAGAGGTAATTGGCCCCAAATAGGAGAGAGGTAATTTTTCCTCTTATGTAAATGAGTTGGAGGTAAAAGTTAAGGAAAGGATCAAGCCAAATGCCAATATATTACAAAAAAAGTAATGTTTTCTGTGGGGTTTTGCTGTGGTCATAGATTGCAAAAGAGTTTTTTTTTGCTTTTTTAGCTTCTGTTTGGTGGCAAAATTTGTATTTTTGTTGGAGTTTAGAAGTAGGCTTTTGTTTGGTGAACTAGTGGATTTGGGCTAGGTAATCTGCTTTTGTGTTTTTATTGGGCACTGAGCTGTTTGTACAAAATAGTACCATGTTATCTGCATAGAGCAGGAAGGGGATGATATAGCTCAAGGGGAAGTTTATTAATAAAGATGGAGAATAGTTGCATTTATCTAGGTGTAGATTTCTTTCAGCATTAATTTTGTTTGTTTTATGTTAGTAACATAATAATACATCCTTAGTGAGCTTATCTCATGCAAGAATTTTGTTATTAAATGGTGTCAAATAAACTGTAGCTAAACAATAATATTTAACCAAGATATTACCTTGTGTTTATATTTATTTGCATTTATTTGCATTTCAGAATTCAGGCATGCAAGTCAGGGATTATTTAGAAAGGAGCTATGTAGAAATGTGAATGTGATTATGCAACTATATGGCAAGAAAGAAACATTAAACTGGAACATAATACAAAACAGATGGAAGTAATTTATAGCAGAATCGTGTACTAGTCCTGAAACAGAAATAGTCTCAAAGTAGAGAAAGGCTGGTGGAGGTATTAAATTATGAATACAGGTAGTAAGAGAAAGAATGCTTTGACACACATATGATCATGAATAGAACAATTAAAAAAGTTTATAGTTTCTTGATAATCGCTAGTCATTTAATAAGTGCAGTATTTTGGGTGCATATATGCTGTTTTCTTCCACCATAAAGTCTGATGAGCCACTGTATTTCAGCAGAAATTTACTTTCTGGTTGTGTCTTGTTGTGCAATAACATTAGACCTGGGAGGACAATCCCGCTCCCCACTTTACCTCTTGCTCTGACCTACTCCCAGAGTGATTATACAGTACAGAAACGTGTGCTTATCATGCTGTATTTCTTCATACTGGAATATTTTGAATTCAAAACAGGATTCTGAACTGCAAAACTTGAAGTATTTCCTTAAAATAGCTATCCACATTCAGATGTTCATTTCTACTGCTTTGCTCCAAGTTTAATGTGAACTTCATTATTGCTAGATGTTGTTGTAATGTATCACTGAAAATCAAAGGTTTAGTACTTGCTTTAGATGATTATTAGCTGTGCTCCTAACATTGTGAAATGATTCTTATTCTCAGAAAAGTCCTCAGTGTTCAGCAGATGTGAACAGATGTTTAGACAAGGCACCATTTAACTATTGGATAGATTAATGACCTTTAAAAAGGTTTTGATGAGACAACCATGACATGCATCATAAAGCATAGTGTAGAGATGACTAATGAAGTAATATTGTTAGTGACCACAAAATCAAATTAGTAAAATGGGAAGCACTACTTAGATGGCATTTGGTCACTGTTTTGCTTTTGTGTTTCTTCTTAATATGAACCTTCTGTTTTCTTTTCTGAATAGAGCATAAATGGGATAGCACATTTTACACATAAGAATGAACTGAACATTTTGTTTATTTATTTATTTTTAAAGTTGAACACCATATGTTCTTTATGCACCAGACTCATTTCTGGCAAATTAGAACTTCTGAAACATTGTATGCATATGAATACATAAAATGAATACAGCCTAGGAACATTGGTAGAGACTTTTAATATGACTGTCTAAAGTAATCTGTCACAGTAAGTATGCCTACCTTACCTGCTATGGCATATGATGCCTCCATCATACCTCTCAACCTCTTAGAGCAAGAAATATGGACAATGCCATAAATAAAAGTGGGGCAAAGGTCCAAAAATAGGGACACATTTTAAATATTGTTCTTACAAACTTAGAAAGTTGATAGAATGGCAGGTTTTGCATTAGCATGAATTTTCTGAAGGGTATGAAGTCTGAAACTCAAATGCCTGCCATTATTTTCTAACTTCAGTCTTTAATGATTTGCTACTAAATTGCAAGAAAACCACAATTTTATGAAAAAATGGACCAAAAATGAGGCAAAAATCTGAACCTTCTGTGTAAATTTGCACAGTTGAGAGGTATGCCTCCAGTGCCATCCTCTATTTCTGTTGTATTTGCACTTGCTTTACAGTGCCAAGTTTACAGTGAAATCCTTTATAAAAAGTACATTTCCATACATTGCAATACTGGTATGTTCAGTGAACTTTACCCTCTGTGATGTCAATCTAGTGAGTGGATGTGAGTGCTTACATAGACTTTAATGGATGCACTACAGTGCGTGCGTGGGTACTCGTCCATTAAAGTATATGAGCATATCCCCCATTATCCCTCAACTGACAGCAGTGAGCGATTCAGTTAAATCATGTGGGCATATTCTTAATAAAATGTTTATGAACCTTTATATTGAGAAATTGCCCACATACTTTTGGTAAGATGGAGTGGAAAACACATCACAGCAGTTTAGTTATAAAGTGCCCCAATGTAAACTAAAACTTCAGTGCAACATTTTAAAGACATATTCATCAAGTGCTATTTTGTAGGTTGTCATTAGATAAAACAACCTTTGTTGAAACATACAAAATAGGTGCGGCGTCAACCAAAAAAACTTGAAAATAGTAAACATAAATGACACGGAGGGCCCACAAATGGTCTAAAAACAATTTAATATTATACCATAAAACATTAAGTGCTTTCATCTCCCAAAAGAGACTTCATCAGAATAATTACAAACCAACACAAAGGCATTGTATAGTGTCTAAAAACAATTTTCATTGGCTGTAGTTAGTGAATCAATTGAACCTGTTCCTTTCATATTTTTTTGTCTTAAAGAACCCAGGTATATGAAACAGTTAGAGCATAGAAAACGTCAATCTTGTTACAACCAAGAAATGATGGTTAAATAACTGATAATTTATTAACTTTGTACTTAACACATGAGCAATAGACATGTTGTTGTTTAAACCAGGGGGGGGGGGGAATGTTGCACCAAATCTAAGTTGCCACTTCATTTCCCTGATTTTTAAAAAGTTATTACAATCCCCACCTCTTGGGTCCAGCCTAATTTTTTCCAGGATACCAAAGCAAAACTTGTTAAATCCTTGACATACAATAGAATGTTTTAATAAATCACTGTTTTCATTTTTGCTGGCAATGTGGTATGTTTGTTCATATATGCGTGTCTTTAAGGCACGCTCAGTGTTGCCAGCATAAAATGCTAAACATTCAGTACAGTAAGCAACATATACCACAAAACTTTTGTTTCATACTGTTAATGCTGTAAACAATGCAGACAGCCTTGGTATTAACAAGAATGTTGGTTCTACTAACTCATTACATCCGAGTGACGTCTCCAGGTGCATCTGCAGTTACCTCCTACTTCGCCTCTAGGTGTCAAATATTGTTTGTTCATATTTGCATTAATAATTGCAAAACTATGCTACATACAAGGTATCAGAATATTTTATCTTGAAGCATGCATGATGGAAAACAGAATTGTATTGATGTTTGACCTACGTCAATGACTTTTTGTTAGAATTGTAAGGTGATAACTTCATTTTTTAAAGGCTGAAGCCACACCCACTTGGAGTTAAAGGTACACACTCAAAAGAGCTGTACTGGAGGGAATGAGTGGTTAAGAGATACTGTTTCAGTTTGAGAAATGGCTTTTAAGTTTAAAAGCACACAGATACAAAATAGTTATTTAAGGCCATGTATTCATTTGAACATTGCTCCCCAAGGATTAAGACTGTACACATTTCCATTTGGTTTGTCTTACAATGAAGAGATTGTTACTGATTTCATTGGCTTATTTGATAAATATGGACTAGAATTAGTGTACAAGATCATTAAATACAATGAAATCTTCCTAGATAACTTGAGTCAGAAATTAGAATGTTTACATCAGGTTATTTTGAAAGATTCTTTATTTGAGCAATTTAATAATTTGTATGAGAGTACTGTTTCTAGGGTTGATAAGAAATGTACTGAACTATTCTCAAAGAAGAAAAGAAAACTGGAAAGGGACATTAAGCAATGCCACAGCAAAAATGCTTACCCCACAACACACCTCAACACTCCCCCCATTGGTACTATTAAAAAAGTTAATTTTGCAGAGGGTGACAATTTTATAGCAGGTAAAAGGAGGGGAAGGGACCAGGTGAATCGGTCAGCCACTGATTTAAGGGACACTGAAGTGTTCACAGATGAACATCAGGGCTTTCAGAATCCCAGGCAGTCAGAGAGACTGGCAAGTCATTCGAGATTTGCTCTAAACTCAGGGCAGAATCCCCACAGGTCCCCATACTGCAAAAATCAAAACATGGGAAGGGGGCGGAGGAGAACATAATGGTTGGTGATAATGGCATTGTCTATTCTTTAGGGGGGGTGCAATATTTATAACTACACTTTCAGAATTATTATTAAAGAACATTTTGCCTTCTTTCTTAAAGGGTTCAAGTTTGTTTCATCGAGGCAAATTGATATTGATGATGCTTTAGCGGAGATAAAACTGTGTGTTAGAAAATTAAATTTGAATGTCTTCTTTCATGACAAAAACAGTGTGGAAGGTGAAGTTAACAAACATAGGAATAGGTTGAATAGGAAGTGAAGTACTTTTAACCCCTCTTTACACCCCACAATATCTGTTTTTGAAAAGATTGTTATGGAAGACATATACAAATTCTGTACCAATAAAAATATTTTGGTTCTAATTTATCTAAGGCAGAAAAACTTCTACTTGGACAATTGCATGCTGATAAAATTGTACGCCTCATGCAATCAGATAAAGGGGGTGGGATGGTCATTTATGATGCACACACAACCACTTCTCCAGTGAGATCAAAGACATCATTAAAAGAAATTGGTGCATTTTTAAGACTAACTCTGAAATATATCAGTTAATAGGGAATAGAAAACAAATATGGTACAGTTCCAAAGACAATAAAAAGGAACTATGAGTTGTGGGTGGTGTAAACAGTGTACTTACACCCCTAAGAACCAGACCTTAACATTAGGTAATACCATGAAGAGCAGAATAACATTTCAGGATGGCGCTTCTGCCACCCCAAGAGTAGTATATCTTGCTTACTGCATTGAATGTTTAACATTTTATGGTGGCAAGACTGAGCATGCCTTAAAGACACGTATATATGAACACACATAAGACAATGCCAGCAAAAATGAAAAGAACTGTTTTATTCAAACATTCCATTGTTTGTCAAGGATTTAAGAAGTTTTGCTATGGTATTCTGGAAAATAATAGGTTGGACCCAAGAGGTGGGGTTTGGAAAAACTTTTTAAAAGTTTGGGAAATGAAGTGGCAACTTAGATTTGATGCCGCACCCGCCCCCCCCGTTTTAAATGCCAATATGTCTATTGCTCATGTGTTAAGTACAAAAGCTAATACATTACAGGTTATTTAAGGTTATTTAAGGGTCTATATTAGAACATCGAAGTTTCACAACTTTGAATGCTCTAATATCGACCCCTATTCAGCGAACGCTGAAAATAGCGAAGCTGCGGAACACCGAATTTCTTCCTAGGGAAGGAATTTGGTTGGCCGTTCCTGTGGCTTTGCTATGTTCAGCACTGTGGTGGAAAGTTACGGGTCGGGATCAGGTAAGTGTGCGATTGTGTGGATGTGAGGGTTAGGGTATGGGGTAGGTGAGTTAGGGTTAGGGCGCAGGACAGGTAAGTGTGCAATTATGTAGATGTGAGGGTTAGGGTAGGGTAGGTGAGTTAGGGTTAGGGTGCGGGTGAGGTGAGTGTGCAGTAGTGATGGACCTTATGGTTAGCGTTTGGGTTAAGGTAAGTGGATAGCTAGTGGTGTGTGTACAGTTTATTGTAGGATTAAATGTAGGATTTTAGGCATATGTGTGTGGATTGCTGTTTGTTTGGTGTATTTGTGTTGTGTGTATGTGTATCGGAACAGCAATTTTTTTCCCTGGGAAAAATTCACTGTTCTGCATGTTCGATATTGTCAATGTTTGCTGAATAGGGGTCGATATTAGAACATTCGACATTTTAAAAAGTCGATGTTTTAATATAGACCTGTTATTTAACCATCATTTACAATTATAATGTTGTTTGGTACATATGCATATACACAAATTATGTGTGTGCCTTGTTTGTAACAAGATTAAAGTTTTCTGTCCACTAGTTGTCTCATGTACCTGGGTTCTTTAAGAGAAAAAATATGAAAAGAACAGGTTCAATTGATTCATTTACTACAGCCAATGAAAATTGTTTTTAGACACTATATAATGCCTTTGTGTTGGTTTGCAATTATTCTGATAAAGTCTCTTTTGGGAGATGAAAGCGCTCAATGTTTTATGGTATAATATTACATTTTTTAAACCACTTGTGGATCGTCCATGGTGTTTACTTTTACTATTTTCAAGCCGTTGTTGAAACCATAAGAAAACATACACAGTGTTTTCTATCAGGTAAAGCTATCCTGATCACCACTCACAGTAAGAATCTTCCATACTTCACATAGTTATGACTAACTCCTTCTAACTCTCCTGTATGCAGCCCAGCCCAACCTCCTTGGGCAATTATACACCAGAGTAGCCACATTTGGTGCTAATGTGACATACAAGCCTAATCACTGTGTAACACTGAAGCAGCTACACTGGCTTGAACTACCTCACCCCCTTACTGTAGCTCAACTACTTACCATGGTTCCCCTTCAAAACATCTAAATCTCATAACATCAAATCTCAAAACACTGAGACCATAACATCGAGAAGCCAAAACATCTAAAACTCATAACATCGAATTTCATAACATTGAAAATGTATATCATCGAGTAGTGCATCATCAGACATGTAAATGTTATCATTTAATCTGTTAATTTTGTGGCATCGCTATAAGATGTAGTTTTTATTTATATAGTTATTATTTATATAGTGTAGGAATTTATACTATTTATATAGTGTTTATTTTGCCACTCTGTACGTGTTTTTAAGCCATACAGGTAAGTGATTTAGACATTATGTATACATTCTTTATGGTGATTGTGATAAAGTGGGGTTAGAAATTAACTTTTTCCCACTGTAGTGCGATCTCGGAGTTGGTATATTTAATTTACAGGGGTTGGGGGATGCAGGGGGGCTTGCCCCCTACAGAAACGTAGTAAAAAGTGTGTTTGTTAGTTTGGTGCTATTATAGGTGGGCGGGATGTTATTTACATGTGCTTTGTAGTTTTTGATGTTGTGATGCAAAGTTTCAGTGTTCTGAGTTTTCGATGTTATGAATTTTAGATGTTTTGAGTTTTCGATGTTATGATTTTGTGCTTTGAGATTTGATGTTATGAGTTTTAGATGTTTTGAAGGGGAACCCTTACCATACATAACCTTTTTCACATTCCTTAAAAATGCCCCAGCCTATCTTAAATCCTTCAGCTGTACTCATTAAACAAGTCTCTTTGTTCAGTAGAGAAAAAATAATCTTAATAACTAAACCGAACAAATCTCCTGGTGAGTCTTTATATTCCTCCTGCATCTCTAAAATCTGGAACTCCCTTGCCCTTAAACAAATACATCAGGTAAAATATTTCAAGTTTCACTTAAATCAACACATGGCTATGATTCTCCTCATCTCCCGGCTAGACAAAAAATTTAAAAATCCACAAAATCCACATAGTGCATTCTTAAGTACGTTATCCCTCACCTTATATAAGTTTGTATTATATTTATAGCCTGTGTCTCTATCATCCCTTCTCCCTAACCACTTACTTTACGCTGACTTTTCCTTATCACTTACTGCTCTTCTTCTCCCCCTCACCGTTATTTTTATTGCACCCTCCTATTTTCCCTTAAACATCTCCTGGCTCACTTTGCCTTTTCTTTCCCTTCTTCTTTCAACCCCTCTCACATCACTTACCTTCTGTAACTCCCTTTATCCAGTTATATACCATACACTGGCACTTTATAGCCATTCTTCATGACAATACTATTTACATCTTTTTACTCAACCTTCCTGTCACTCAGCTTATCTAGTAATCATCTATTTTAACCGTTACCACACCCCATGCTTGATACAACACTCCATGTGCCAGCTCTCGCACCTATTTCCCTGGTATTGCCTCTCAGACTTGTCCTTTTTTACTTTGCTTTTCCTGCATACTGCTGTATAACTATCATTTCCACCAACACGTTATTTAAATACTCCCTTCCCCCAAAATTCACGTTTTTAAAAGCATGTTTTTGCAAATGACTTTCTCTTTTCCTTCTTTCTACTTTCTTTGTTTTGTCCTTGTTGTACACATGTATTAGATTTTATTTATGACTTCCAAAGCTTATCTATTGATATGTACTGTTGACTTTTATAAAGTTCTATTTATGTCTTACTGTATGCTCTATTTGCATTCATTCTGCTAAATTACTTAAAGCCATTGTAATTTTGCTTATCTGTTTTTTTGTATCGTTTGTACATATATTATACTTGACACTGGTCAGAGATATGGGTCTGTAACTGCCTGTTCCTTGAAAGGTCCTCTGTTATACAGAGGAATAACTGTTACTGTTCTCCCTTCCCTTGGAAAAAAACCATATGGAGGCTAAAGTTGAACAGTGTAGTTAGGAGAGTGGCTAAGTCATGCTTCATGCTATTCAAGAAAAGGGGCAACTATAACTAGGCAGGCAATTCTTGTAAGAAATGCCAATGTATAAATAGGATCATAGGTTCATAGACAAGTATTAGGCTAACTCTCCTTTGGAACATTTTATGCCTAACAAATTCTCAAATTTGGTACTTAAAATTAACCTATCATATTGGAACTAAGACTCGCCTAATCCTTTCCAAGAGCTGTATTTATATATTACTCTAGTAATAGTTACTAGATCAAAATTTAAATATTTGGAGGAGACCCATGCATTGGAATAAAGTATTTAAGAGCTGTCCCTGTCTATTTGTAGTAATGGGGGCATCCTGGGGTAAATTTCCTGTTTCCCATCCATTAATTCAAGTTAAATTTGAATGTGGTCAGAAATTACCTTTGGTTTATGTGCATGACGAGTCCATTCCAGATCAGTGGTATCCTTTGTGAGATAAAATGACCTGTCCCTCCAAATCATTCTGTTAATGTTAAAGAGGTTTAGATACAGGATTGAGTATATCTGATGTCATTTAACTTGCTGATGCAAAGTAAGCCCATCAGTAATGGGTGAGAGAATGCCTTGTATGCTAAACACTTGTCACCTTTTACCAGTCTGTAAGAGACTTGAATGTAGCAATAGAGCTTTAAAGCAGTCAGTGTAGGACATATTGTTTAGACTTTGTATCCTTTTTTGTATGGCATCACAAGGGATGTTCCAGTTGTTGCATGTTCCTGGACAGATACATGTCGAAAGGGACATTAAACTCAATGATTGACCTAATGAGGGCTGAGTAAAAGGGGACAATGACATCCACAGATCTAAATACAATTCCTTTGTTTATGAGCTATGCAATATAAAGGAACTTCATTATCACAGTGGACACATGCTGGTCAAAAGTTAGGTCACTGTCTATATAGGCTCCCCAAATCCTGAACTACTGGGTCAACTCTTAGGGCTGTGTTGTCAATGTGGTAGCTCCACATGAGAGTCAACTTTCCAAATGGGTTGATAATGCATTTTTTAGCATTTAGTTCTAGTTCACTTGCCTGGCACCAGTTATTTGTTTGGGATAATCCTTCCTGTAGGATGTCTGAAACCTCTGGGAATTTTATTTTTGCTCTTACCTTGCAGTCATCTGCTAACTTAGTTAGCGAGAGATCTTTGGTATTAGTTCATATATCTGAGAAATAGATGCCAAACAGAAGAGTTCCTATTACCAAACCCTAGGTGACATCACCAGCGATCTGTGTTTTTTTGGAACTAGCCTCCCCTATTTTGATCTCCTGCATCCTGTCTGTGTCCCAGTTGGCAATCAAGTAGGTGAAAAAGGAGTTTATTCCCAGTTTACTATGCCTGACTGGGAGACTGTGTTAAAAGCCTTGGTCAGGTCAAGGTAGATATTGTATACCGTTTTACCTTTGTCATTTGCTTTAGTGCTTTTTTCAAAAAAAAAGACCACCTGGTTGAGTAAACATGACCTGCCTTTCAAGTGTTTGTAGTTTTCCTGTGTCCTTATTGATTAATTCCATGATAATGCTTTCCATGGCTTTGCATTGCTTTGCATATGAGGCTGGTCATAGATATGGGTCTGTAATTGCTTGTTCCTTGAAAGGTCCTCCATTATGCAGAAGAATAACTGTTACTGTTCTCCCTTCCCTTGGAACAAAACCAATATGGAGGCTAAAGTTGAACAGTGTAGTTAGGGGAGTGGCTAAATCACGCTTCCTGCTATTCAAAATGCATCTTGGGATATTGCCAGGACTCACTGATTCAGTATTCTTTGCTTTGGTAGCATTTTCAGGACTTGGTCTTGTATCATTTCTGGTGGCAAGTCAGTTTCAGATATTTCATGTGAGATAGACAGGGGAGACAGGGGAGAAGTTTGAGCTGAATTTAATGGCCAGTAGGTTAGCTATATCTTTAGCTTCAGTGTAACTAACATGGTTTACAATCATCTCAGCACATTATTGCATTGTGTGCCCGACATTATTAATAAAACGAAAAAAGGCAGTGTGATTGTTCTTTGCCTGGGTGGATATTTTCACCTTGAACTTAGCTTTGATACATTTAATTAAGCACCTGAGTTGCTTGCTTAATTTAATGATGAGGGCTCCATAATTCTGTGTATTACTTTTCTTACTTTTATTCAGTAATCTCTTCCTTTTATTGTAAAGGTTGTTGATATTAAAGTTCCACCAGGGGTTATTTTTTTGGTATGCCCTTTGCTTGTTTCTACTGGGTACAGCCACATCTATGCACCTATTTACATGCTGGTATAGCTTAGTGGTGTATGTTTCCACATTTTCAGTAGAGTTAACTGGGTTTAGTGGGGATTTGAAGCTTGCCAATATATCACTTAGAAGTAGGTAGTTTGCCATGGAGAAATTTTTAAATATTTGAACAGTGGAAGTGATCCCTAGATTAAATTTTATTTTGAAGGAGGCGGCTTTATGATCAGACCTTACAAGTGACAAAGATATGCATAGGATGGTGCAAGATGCCCGCACATTAATAAAGACAGGTTCTAAGATGTTATTCCTCTAAGTGGGTGTTCAGACTAGTTGTTCTTGGGAGTTTGACTTGACAAAGCCAAGGAATCTCTGTTCTTATGCCCTAGTGGTGGTTTGGGCAGTTTGATACTTTAGATCATCCATGAAAACAGTATTACATTTAATATTGAGTGACTGTTGTTCTTGTAGATAGTCAACATGGCTTTCTTAGGTCATAGAATGAGTTTTATAGTTAGCTAGTATATGGTAGTGGACCTTTCTGATGGTGATTTGGAATGAAGAAGCTCTATTGCATTATGCTGCTTAATCAGTCTTGATGTCAGTCTCTATTGAATGAAGACTGGGCAACTTCACCTTTTTTCCCCTTCTGCCTAGTGGCTGGTCTAAAAGTGTGGAAAGCATTATGGTCCTGCACAGCTGGATAGCTCTCTACCATTTTAAGCCATGTCTCAGTCACTACAAAGATGCCTACTTCCTCAGGGCTTGTTTAGGCTCCTAGCATTGACTATTAACAACTTCACAGTCTCTTTTGCTTGTTTCATTATACTGGTAGGTATATCAGGTTGGCAGTTTGACAAAAGGCACTATGGGGGTGGATAATGGCTTTCTCAATATTTGAAAAAACAGAGGTGACAGGTGTAGGCCATCTCAGGCAAAGCAGCATGTTCTGTTGATCATGTCTTCCAAGGCTGACAAATACTGGACCTCTTCAAATGACACCAAAAACTATGCCAGCTATTGATGTCAATTAATTTTTGCTCCAATTGCAGCATCACTATTAAAGAAAGTAAAATGCTGCTTAATGCTAGGCTCATACCTGCTTGGGACACATAGCCTGTGAGCTACATAATGTCTCTCTTCATATAATGCAAAGAGGTACATCTCAAGTCATTGCAATCAGCATGTACTATGACAGAGCTGTCCTACTGGCACTTGTTGTTCAAGGTTTTGAATATGTGTGTGACCTGATGGATCCTGGCACCAGACAAGCAAGTAACTCTTTCCTTGCTTTACATGGTAAGTGTTGCATCTGTATGTCTTATGATGGAGTCACCTACAACTATGATGCCTGGTTCAGTGGAAGCCTGCCTTATGGTCTTAGCATTTATGGCTCTGGGACTCCTTGTACTATGTGAGTTAGGGTGCTTTATGCCTATGTTGTGTTTTGGAGGTCTTTGAAGTTTAGGCAAATTAATCTTTCAAACCTTGGCATATGAAGTCTAGTATGATGGTTGTGGTGAGTTGCAGTGTGCGTTGTGTGGTGCTCTGTGGATGATCCTGATTTCAGAGTTGTCTGTCTATGAGCTTTTAACCTCCAGTGCCATTATATATGTACATCTCTTGCACACTGTGTTATGCTGTTTGAGTAATAGATGCTCATCAGAAAGCATGAGACTTAAATTGTCTCAAGATACCCACCTCAAGTCAGGCTGGCTACAGAAACTGAGGGGAAGTGTTGGCCTAAGGTTTAAATAAGAATTATTTAGGGGGTAGGGGAATTATAACTACTTTGAGTTGGGTTTTTTTTTGGGATGCAGGATTAGTTTAGGTAGGTTTATTAATGAGCAGTGGGGGGGGGAATAATTTGTTAGGCTGGGATATACAGACACAGGGGGGGGGGTTAATTCATTAGGCTGGGATATACAGATATCCCAGGCAGACTTTACTGCCACTCAGGGTGTGATTTATTTAGCTCAGTGCAGGTTGCTGAAGTCTCATGTTAAAATTGCTAACGCTGTATATGAATAAATAAATACATACATTTTACAGTTGCAGCTGTTATAACAAGTAAATATTATTAATGTCAGTTTCCTAAAGAGTGCTGTTATTCCATATTATCTTTTAAGCAGCCATGCTGTAAGAAGTGAGTTACAAAGCTTTCATTTTTTCTGACAAAGTCCAGCTATATGAGTCAGGTTCTTAATACAGTATTGCAGGAATCCTCTTTGGTTAATTAATTTAATATTTTGGGCTTTTGTGTAGCTTGACAGGAATGCAACACATTACTAAATCAAACAATTAAAGTTCATGAAATCTGTTTTGTTTCAGTCTTTGTTTTTTGCCAAGAATGCTCTTTTCCACATCCACAATGTATCCAGAATTCCCTCTTTCTGCAGTAATAAGGAGTGACCTGTACTGGTAGCATCTATAAATGTGAAAATTCTTATTTATTAGGTCACTTGCCTGTCTGTGCATCCTCATTCCACATTGCTCTAATTTCTGCTTACATGTCTTGATATTTTACAGATTTATAGTCTTCAGTTCATAAGACTCTATAGCTGCGGGGTGTAGCAATTTTAATAATCAGTGCAGCTTATATCTTTTTTCTCTTGAACTGCAATATGTGGTTTATTTGCTTTTACCTTCTTAGCTGCTGGTATGGGATGATACCTTGTGATGATTACTTTGTCTTTTTCAGTAATCCTTGTGGTCCATGTTTCCAGTGACTTAACTACTCTTAGCCACTTGTATGTTGTAATGTGTGCACAGTCTGTTTTTTTTGTCGATTTCTGGTTTGATTTCCATGCCTGCTCCTTTTCTAAAGGCTTGCACTAACCTTAGTAAAGATATCATCTTAGTTTATTTATGTTTTAGAATTTCAATATGTCTGGATCTGATTATACCAATAAATATATACATGATCCCACAATCACTGATCTATATGTATGGTCAATTTTAAGGAGGCCTGTGCCTTCTTCAGACCGAGGGATATAAAATCTTGACAAACACTGCTTCTTAATTATCATTGAATGGGCATGAAGCATTTTTTCATACAAAGCTTATTAACTCTTTTCATGGCCAGTTGATCACCACAAAGCTGCAAGTCAAAACAGAAAGTGCAAGCTGAATATAGCTTGAACTTTATTCTTTAACATCAAAGTAGTTTGCATTCTTCTAAAATATTCCTTTCTGAGCATTGTCCTCGTTTATTCATACTGTATTGCTGTCCTTCTATCTTTTCACAAATATTTATACACCTCATCTTATTCCAATTCTCTTTTATCACATTCCTTCCCTAGTCTCATATTTTCGTAGTTCTTCAATTTTCCTCTTTCAAGCATCAGTAGTGTAACAGGTAGCACACTTGCCTTTGGTGCAGAAGGCTGTGGGGTCTATTCTCACATCAGGTAGATTGATTGCTGACATTGCAGTGCAGCATAAGGGGGGTGCTGCACTCCTGAGTGTGTCATCATTCATATGAGGCATTAAATTGAAACCCTGTCTACTAGAGTTGGTGGTAGCTCAGATGGATGCAAAAATCCCATGACACTTATCAAAAAGAATAGGCATTTCATTGATATATACATTACATATTATTTACATCTATTTACAAATCTCCATACATTATAAACTTCAATTTAAGAATCTCCCACTCTTTTATCCATAACCAAAACATATTTTCTCCAGAAACTTTGTCAAAGTCCATTTTCCATTGCATTTAATTTCATTTAGTTTCTCGTTCCATATTGTCCATGAAACATAAAATATTACTCTGTCCATTTTCTTCACTTCTTCCTGTTTTCATGCACCATAATAACCAAATTCTATTATGTCCATATTTATTTGCTCAAATTTTAACAAACGTATCACCCTATTATACTTAATATTTCTTTCCACAATTTAGCTCTTTCACATTTCAAAAATGCATGCTCAGTAGACTCAAACTCTCCGCATGCATTACATATTCTATCTTGATTTTTTTCTTGTGCGACATATTTGTCTTAACCAGCAATTTTGTAATAGACAATCTTCATAAAAAAGCATTGCATTCTTTAATCTTTTTACAGTTATTATATCTCACCATTATGGCTTTTTTTCTTATCTATTTCTAAATCTTTCCATGGATCAATGCAATAAATTGCTTTCATAATATTTAAGTAACATTCCTTTCTATTTTTCTCACATATATTCACTTTGTATTTTCCACAACACAACTTAGTTTTGGTACTCTTTCATTTCTTCATTCACAATGCTTTTACTTCTTTTTTCAACTTCCATTCCTTCCCACAATTCTTTGTATTTATAATCTAGTATCGTTTCTATCTTTTTTCTTTAATTTTCTTTCATAATTCCTTTTAATACATGATATAAAAATAAAGATGCTGAATGTACTATTGAGTTTATTAAACCCAAACCTCCTTGCTCTTCTTTCATATATAGAATCCCTCTCTTGACTGGATTCAGTCTAGAACCCCTTATAAAAGGAAATATAATCATCATCAGTTCCTTTTCATACTTAACTGGAATTATATAGACTTTAGTAACATAAGATTTTTTTCCTATTACCATGGTGTTAAACAAGTGTGCTTTCTTCTATACGAAGATCTATATGATTTCCAAAAATGAGTCATATTCTTTACTTCTTTGAGTATATTATCCCACTGTTGTTGTCTGTATTCATTCCTTCCTAATATTATTCCTAATATATCTATATATTTTTCATTCAACTCAATATCTCCTACCATACCTTCAAAACCAAATCCTTTACTTTTCTCTTTATTTATACTTAAACATTTTTTTTAATTTATACTTATTTTTAATTTACATCTTCCATCCATACTTCAACAATTAATACAATATCATCTGCATAATGATACATTATTGGAAATTGTACTTCCTTCATCATTTTGTATCCACTACTACTTGACAATTTATTAATTTCCTTCACTATTACATTCATAACTAATGAGAAAAGTACACGTCTAGCTGGACAAGCCTGCTTTATTCCACATTCTGTTTTTATTTCTTCCAAAAATCCATCCATTTAACATTCAGTTTCACATAGTTCCTTTCAAAAAAAGATTTTATTACTTGTAATATTTTTGCTTACATTATATGCCTACAAAATTCTCCATAATGATTTATATTGAATATTATCATAGGCTTTACTTATATCCCCTATCAGAACCTTTGCTTCTACATTTTTATTTATTATATCATCAATTATTTTTCTTATTATCCATAATAACTCTTGACTTCCTTTTCCTTTTCTTCTGAATACATTTTGGTCATATATTCTATCCATTTTGTAACCTTTTTGTTATTATTCTCATATAAATGTATAAGCTGTATTATTCAAAGTTATAGGTCTTCATTTTGTATATCCTCTTTATTTCCTTTTTTAAATATAAATTTTATAACTCCTGTACACATCTCTTTCTCTTTAATTCCAATTTCTAACTATTCATTCATAACTTCTATAAAAATTATTTTTTGCCACTCCTTCATTTCTTTATACATGCCATATTCAATTCCATCCATTCATGTTGCAGAATTCATGTTAATATCTTTTAGAATTTCATTTCATATTTTTTTTGTTTTAAATGCTCATTATCTTCATTATTTAACTGTTCACCTTTATAAATTTGTTCTATGTTTTCTTCTTTTTTAACAAATAATTAAAATACATATTCCCCTGGATTCACTATCCTTCCGTGCAGGACTAGCTTAGTCCATTTAGGAGCAGGATGGCAGTGCCATGCATAGTAATGAAGGCACGCTGCCTGAGCTCATAAATGATCACGGAGCATGTATGAGTGCAGGGGGCATGTCTGAGAGCAGAGCTCTCAAATTATACACAACCCTGCAATCAGGAACAGGAGTGTAAGAGTAAGAATGAGTGAGACCGCTTATAGGTGTTCGCATACCCCCAGCAACATCCCCCCAAGTGTACAAGAGCAATAGTCACAGCATTTAAATATAAAGAATTTTTTTATGAAACAGATCAAATTTAACCATAGGTGTGCGTGTTTGCCCATCGCTTAGCTATGGTTAATGCAGCTTAAATGGCACAAGAGGATAAAAAGCAAGATATATGCAAATGAAGCAGTACAGCAATAGTGTAGTGGCAGAGCATTCACCTTAAGAGGAGTCATTCCTGGTTTGAGTCCAACTCCAGTGGAATCCATTTTCCATGTCAAATCACTTTATGATCAATTTATTTTGTTGCATAACCTATGACATATATATTTGTGAAATGGAGTACTGCATTAAATGCAGATGTAAGAAGTCATTGTTATAATGTTGCAAAGTCCACAGATAATCACAAGTGTGACAATCATAGTATATGTACACAGGAATCAGGGATACAAATGGAAGGCAAAATGTGTAATGAATGATAAATCCATACAGTTGCCAAATCCACCACCTGCCCAAGAACCATTAGACATCACTGTCTAAATTAGCGTGGTGATAAGTGAGTGTAAGCACTATTAGGCAAGAGTAAGCATAGTTATCCAGTATTAAGCGAGAGTAAGCATATTTAAGCAGTAGTAAGTGGGTTTAAGTTTGTTTGTGTGGGGGTAAGCAATGCACACACAGGTTAAACAATATTGAAGCTAAATCTCTATAAGCATATTTTACCAAAGGTTAGCATTGCTAACCCTCAAGCAAACCAGCACAAACCCTCTTACAATTGCTTAAAAGTGCCTTAATTACTCAATGCATCAGCCGCTGCTCTGGCCAGAAACAAAATAAACAGCCTTTGCAGGTTTTGAACCAAGGACCCTGTACACTATAGTCACAACAGTTAACCACTAAGCCATCGCAGCAGTACATAAGACTGAGGTATCACCAAACAGATCCTCACCATAGGAAATACAAACTGAACATGTGAATGTTTTATATTTATACAGTTTTATATTGTATAATGAACTACAGGACATAAATATGTGAAGTGGAGTACTGCATTAAGCCCAGATGTGAGGTGTCATTGTAATAAAGTGTTGAAATCCCCTAATAAACACAAGAAACCCAAACAGTATGCATACACATAAATCATGGATACCAAACACATATATAACATGTAATGAATAATAAATCAATGCCACAATGCAAATATAATGCAACTTAAATATTAAGCAATGTGAAGCATTCCACAGCCCAGCTTAAAAGGTGTAAGCAATGTGTAGGCCAACTAACTCAGTCTGCCCATTGGTATACCCCTTTAAGCAATGCCAACCTTAGGGAAGCAGGTTTGCCCATAGCTTAGCCTTTTCAAAACTGTCCAATCATGGCAAAGTGTGGGAAACCAGCCCTATTTAAACCCAACAGGCAGGAATACATCTCATAACTGGTTGTAGCTTTCCCTTGTAGGCACTATGTCTGGAATGGGAGAGGGTGTGCACTTTCGGGCGCAGAACTGGGGCATCCAGGAGTCCAGAGTCATGGCGGGACTCCTTGTGAAAGACCATGACATGAGACTGCTGCAGGGCAATGTGTTCCCAAAAAAAAATCTCACCCCATACATAGCTGTCCATTTCGCACACATGCCCACTGGACACATGTAATCTGGTCTAATTGGCTTAACAATATATTATTGTTGTCCTCACCCTTCTCTCAGGGGTAGGAGTGTCCAAATCTGTCTCAAAATTCAGTGTATATGCACAGCTGTTGCTGTAGAAGAAATGGGCAGCTATGGACCTTCCCTACACCCTTCCTGCACATCCCTAGCTATTTTCCCTACTGTATTTCCCTCTTTGTGCCCCTTTTTCACCCCTTTCCTATCACCCCTTTTTCATTTCTTTTAAAGAAATTAGCATGGGGGTAAGCGGGAGTAAGCACTTTTAAGCAATAGTAAGCGGGTTTAAGTCTGTTTGCATGGGGGTAAGCAATACCTACACAGGTTAAGCAATTTAGAAGCTAATTGAGTATAAGAAACTGCAACCAGAAGTTAGCAGTGCTTACCTTTGTGCAACCTCATGCAAACCCACTTACAGCTGCTTAAAAGTGCCTTAATCACTCTGTATCCAATGGCCATTGTTCTGCCCAGCAACAAAATAAACAGCCTCTGCAAGGTTTGAACCCAGAACCCTACACACTTAGCCAAAGTGATTTCCCACTAAGCCATGTCAGATATACAGAACCCTGATGTTTTTACAAACACATCATCCAGCACAGGCATTCAACAGTACAGGAAATGTATTTAAACATGTATATATATGTGTGTGTGTGTATATATATATATATATATATATATATATATATATATATATATATGTAAGTGGATTCACTTCAGAAGCTCGAAATACTGAAATCTCAAATTGCAGTATCTTGAGCCCAAGAAGTTGAATCCACAAAACAACGAAAACTAAAAATTGAGAAATTCAAAACCTCGAATACCACAGATTTTGAATTATGCGGTTTTACTACATACACACACACACACACCATCCACCACACAAACACACAATCATTCTCCTACATGAAGGCAGGCCCCCCTGCACCCCCCATGTGGGGTGCTGCACCCCCCCACTTAAATATTCTCACTTTGAGGTCGCACTACATACACACACACACAAAACACCACCACACAAGCTACTTTCTCTTCGCACACACACATCACAGCAACAAAACACACTGACAAACACCACAGCCCCTACCCAAACCCCTTAACACACACACACACACACACACACACACACACACACACACACACACACACACAAACTTACCTGAACACATGACCACAGCGGAACTTTAGAAACGTGAAATTCAAAATCTCCGGTATTCGAGGTTTTGAATTTCGCATTTCTAAACTTTCGCTATTATGTGGATTCGGCTTCTTGAGTTCGAGATACTGAAATTCGAGATTTCAGTATTTTGAGCTTCTGAAGTGAATCCATTTAAGCATATCTATATATGTATATACAGATCTATATCTATAGATATAAAAGAGAACATAACAAATACATATATCATCACAGGCACCGTTAATGGGGGTGAGGGGGCCAATTTACATACATCTTGTACGTATTGATATTACCCCCCTACAGCCAAACAGGTCTGCCCTGCAATACAATACCAACTGTTGCAAGTCCCATAACCAGGACCCGACACAACATGGGCACAAGATGTTAACAGTAATCCATCCCACCTGTATGGTATCAGGCTGGTATCAATAAGATATCATGCAGTACAGTCTGGCTACCATAGGGAATGTACAATGTGGAAGCAATAAACATTCATAAGATACACACAGAAACACACATATATGCAGATACATACATATATATATATATATATATATATATATATATATATATATATATATATATATATATATATATATATATATATATATATATATATAGACATATGGATCTAGGACTGTTGAACGAACGTTCAACAGTCCAAATCCACTATTACCGAACTTACTTTAGCGAAAGCGCTTTTCTCTGAAAAAGTGCTTTCGCTAAAGTGTGTTCAAAAGAAGAAAAAAAAGAAAAAAACAGTAAATTAAAGTTTATGCAGGGGTCAAGCCCCCTCTGCACCCCACACACCCCCCTACTTTAATATTCTCACTCCGAAATCGCACTACAGTGAGGATAAGGGAAGTTTTCCTTTATCCATACCGTAGTACGGTCTCTGCACCAGTCATTCCCTCACAACTCCCTCTAGCAGCAGGCATGCCTCCATGAAAATGCTTCTTCAATGAAAAGCACATATAAGCATATATATCTATAGAGAGAAAGAGAGAGAGAGAGATAAACATTAGCCTCTTTCTCCTCTGTATAAATCCCTATCTCTTATTACACTTGAATCATTTTCCAATAAACAATTGTCTCTTTCTCTACTACTCAACTGCCTCTCTCTCCTTTCTTCACATTTTGTGTATATATTCCTACTAATCTTTTCACTTTCCAATGGCTATCCCACTGACTATGTTTGTATATCATGAACTATCCTCAAGTTTTCTATCTTTTTCTTAACGCACTGTATTTTTGCTACATCTCACTGTATAATTTTACATTTGTTTAAAATATTGTATGTATATCATGAACTATCCTCAAGTTTTCTATCTTTTTTAATGCACTGTATTTTTGCTTTATCTCACTGTATCATTTTACATTTGTTTAGAATAATTATATAATACTATGTTTTATTTTTAATTTTTATTTTTGTAATTTTGGCGCTTTTCTCCCCGGGCCTCCACTGAAAATGGGCTCCTTGAGCCCAGTGGACCACCCTGGTTATCAAACTGGAAATAAATAAATAAATAATAAATATATAACTACACATATACACACACAGATATGTATTGGAAGATACATATTTAGAGGGTGCACACCATACGGAACAGCCAGTATGCCTACAGTTGCCACCTTACCAAATGGACACTGTATTAATCACCCATACAAAAGACAATTGTTGCCTAAAACATATACCCACAGAGAGGTCAAAGGATATAACACCACACGCAGGTTTGCTTACATGATAAAGCTTTATTTGTGTACTATTACAGTTGTATATGCCATGTCATATGTCTGTTTAGACTCTGAAATAGATATAAACAGACTAATGCAACTCTCAAACAGATCAATTAATACAGTATTCCGGAAAGCATAACATATGTTGCTGTCCAGGCCAAGGTCTTCTAGTAGTACAACAGTAAAGACAGACTGGGCCACAGGATAACAATCAAGCAACAGTAAGTAATGCAGGTTTATAGTCCAGTAGCCTCTATCTACACTCTGTACACAATCCCTAGGGGGCAAAGACTTCAGCTGACACAATGGGATGTACCTGTTACATAACAAGGCATAACTGAAACCATCACAATCACACTGACAAACAGAACAGTCTGCATGGCAGGAAGCAGTAGGCCTGCATTTACCCAAGGTGAATTGTATGGTAATGTACATCCAGATACCCTAAGGCAGTTTACCCCTGATATCCCTCACATGTTGTAACAGCCTAGGTTAGTTATGGTGCATCCCTCCCATAGACTGACATACATTGGCATATACCATCATTACATACACTGACTTCTGGACTGCATAAGGGCACACATGTATTGTGCAGATGAAGCCCACACATATATGTAACCAACCCCACAATATATGTGAGGGCCACAACAGCAGTGGAATTATGGCAGAAATGGCAGTATGACATACTCACAGGCCACTACATAACCCCTGACAGCATGTCATATGGACAAAGCCTGGTATGTAGGTGGAGGAAAGAGGCTGGAACACAGGCCCATATGTGAAGTAGTGTTGTCATACACTAAGCTAGTTGCTGGTGTTACAGGATAGTCTGCAACATAGCCTTAGTCAAGAATATGAAGTTAGAAACAGAAATGGATGTAGCCATGTACTGATAGCACTCAACACACACACACTGCTAGTGATATATCTGACACAAGACCTGTGTGGTGGACAGGCAAAACATAACAGGCAGACCTCTGGCCACCAAGTGGAGAGGCACACAGTTGAGAGCTATGCAGACAGACTGCAGTCCATGTTAAACTAGTATGTACACATAAACCCTGTAACACTGGTGCTATACAATGCATACAACAACACTACTCACACTCTGTAGTTCTGGAACTTCATACAAATATGTAGCTGGCCTAGGTGTGCAAGTTCTCTTGTAAGAGGTAAGGCTATCTGCTGTCTATAACACTGCTGCCCGCACACAGGAAGGATGTCCACCATACTAGAAAGGTAAAAGAACAATGCCCACGTGATGTAGGGATTTTTGTAGTGGGTTGCCATGACAGTGGTAATTGGAAGTACTACACAGCATGCTGCATGCATGTAGCAAGTGGAGGACACTGATTGGTGCAGAGGCCATTACCTGATTATGTGCATCACCTACAAAAGCCATGCTGCAATCTATTCCAAGCAGCTCAATACATTTACTGGAGAGAGAGAGAGAGAGAGAGAGAGAGAGAAAGAGAAAAACAGATCTAGAACCAAAACAGAACTACAACTAATCCAAAATCAGAAACAAAGGAAGCAGGCTAATGCCATAGCCAAGGAGAAAAAAAAAACTCCTACAAGGACACCATCCACAACAGACCACATTCCCACAACAGGTATGTGAAGTATATATGCATGTAACTGACTGTAGTACTTGGTCCATAATACTGGGGTAGATGATGTGGAATGATATATATGTGCCATCAGGTGTTGCTGTTGTAATGATTTTCAGCTGAACTACTGCTATGGACATTAGAGTCTGTCCCTGTGGGTAGTAGACCATACCATCAACTGTGCAGAGCAGCACCGACTGAGAAGATGTAAGCCAACATAGAGTGTGTTGTGTAATGGAAAGGATGTATATTACTGTGGCCAACAGCTGGTGGTGGAAGTAATGCCATAATGATGGACACGTGGGTTCCAGAGCTCACCACTTGCAGGACACTCAGGTTAACGTGTACTGTAGCATGCTGAAATGCCATAGGTGTGTAATAGGCTTACCGGCAATCTGGCCCTATATATACTCCCCTAATGTTAGGCTGTGTCCATATGTGGTACCTGTCTGTGTTGCAGCAAGGCAGAACAGTGCAGCTATGCAGGAAGGAGAGTTAGAGATTGTGGACCTGATGTCTGAATGTACCCCATATATATATAGGCATGTATATGTGTACACACACATATATATGTAGACATATATATATAAACACATATATACAACATAATATATATCTACACACACACACACATATATATATATATATATATATATATATATATATATATATATACATACATACATATATATATATATATATATATATATATATATATATATATATGCATATGTCTACATATATACAAACACACACTCACATATATGTATGTAAATATATGTCCCATATATTACCACCACAGTGCTGCATGATATTTGTGAGAGAACAGCAAACATAGCAACACACACAGATATATACAGCTGTAAGTGTGTGCAACATGGATGGGTATGTCACATGTGAACCCCTTGTTGGGACCACATTGCCCTTGTCTGTGACATAGGGAATGAGAATATGGGGAAGGATAGCAGGTATATTTGTAGAGGTGGCTTGGTTTGGTAATATAGAGGACAGCCTACAGGGGTGGTATATGACACATGTGGTGGGTAAACACCCTGTATGGTGTGTGTGGTCTGCAATGTGGAAGCCCCATGAGCCCCAATATGAAAACAATGGGAACAAGTCCCCCACCCATTGCTACTCACAACAGCAGTCCATGGCCCTGAAGGTGCCTGGCCTGAAGGCTGAGCAGGAGGAGCATGTGGACCCTATGAATGTGTACTGGGTGCCTCAAGGTGCTGTAGCACATCCCACAAGTGTCTGTGGAGCCCCCTATGGAACAGACCCTGGACCTGACCTCGGGTGACAGGATCATATCTGTGTGTGCCCCCGGGGGGGACAACATTCCCTGAGGTGGTTCCACCTGAAGGTAGTGCTGGACCAGTAGACGAGGAGGCCCCAGGGTGGGTCCCACATGTGATGTGGCCTGGTAACATGGCCAGATGAGGTGGGAGGGGTGGTTCTGCTGGCAACTATTCTCTAAACATGCTATTATGTCACTGTTATAGAACATATGTGGGTAGTAATAGTCCACACAATCCCAGAACATGTTCAACAGCATGCATAGAAATCCCCAATAACACAGAATGACAGATGTGCAGCAATCACACAGCAAGCATACCACATGCATATATGGAACCATAGTGGCCCTGACAATGGCATGCAGGTGAAATAGTCTGTAACAGGCCAGCAATGATAACGTCCACACAGGTAACATGGCTACAAACACATAGCACAAAGTGTGGTAGAATACAATATCTGTCCTAATGGTAGGTAAGCTGTAGCCATACCTATTGAGTTGTGTGAACAGTTTCTTGTCACTGATATGGTGGGACGCTGACAGAGATGTGTATTAAGAACTATGGTAACCTTGCTGTATGAGTTGCTCAGACCTGTTTCCGTCTTTATGTCTTTCAGGCAAGATGTCCCACAGCCATCTACCCGCGTATTCAGCAGCAGAAAATGAGGTTGTGTTGAACCACCTAATGCAGCACTATCCAGATCTGTTTGGCAGGGCCACCCATGAGCAGCAGGAGTGGACTGCCTTGTGGAATGATCTAGTCCACAGGGTCAATAATGTTGGCCTGCATAACTGCAGTTATGAGCAGGTCCAGCATCATTGTTCTGACCTGCTTCGCAATGCCTGTTGGCATGCTGCTGCAGTCCATGGGGATTACCTTGCAACAGGGGGGAGTCATGCCATCCATACCCCCTGGAATGTGTTGAGGAGCTCCTCGCCAGCCTCATGGCATCTACCCGCCCACACACCCAACAGCTGGCAGAGACCATTGTGGAGGTGGGTGCTACCCAGACTCCAGCTGAGGAGCATGCAGGTAAGGCTACAGGGCACATCAGTAGACCACTGTTGCATATGCATCTGCATCTCTACAGGTAGATTATGTATATGTGAGATGTCATATATATATATATATATATATATATATATATATATATATATATATAGTCTGTTACTGCATAGTAGTAGTAAACAGATGTGCATAAGCGGTAGTATTGTGAACTTGTACTGTTGATGTACTGTAATGCTGCACCCACCCTGTAGCAATTCCACAGCTGTGACCACTGACATTGCATCTCTCACAGTCTTATGTAGGGCCCTCTGGTGTATCACCAAGGCAGCAGCCTGTAGCTGGTGAGTATGGTTTATTTTGATGCTTGCCAATACACCGGGCATGTAATGGCTATGGTATATATTCCATGCACACATCTAACACACCTACCCACAATGCATGCCATACATGTTAACGTATTGTTGCTGTTAAATGCACTGCATCACAGTGGTGACCATGATGGGGTATCTGAAGGGTATGTCAGACACCTGCAAGATAACTAACATCCTGTCATTGTGAAATGTGTCCACAGGGATGAACATAATGGTGGGACACATGTCCTACAGTAGGGACATGTGTGAAACATCACCATTATACAGTGCAACAACAGTGTATATACCAGTATTACAATGGCAACTGTTACAGATCTACACTATGGCATAACATAATACTGTGGTTCACATTATTAGCTGGGACTAGGCTGTAACACGTGGTGTTCAGTGTATGGGACACTGCAAACTGACACATATGTGTAGGCCATACTTGTCAAGCATCTGCAAAAAAGCTGAAGGTGGGGAGGATGTGTCAGCATGACACACCAGTGCACTGCAGCAGGAATACTAAGAATGCTAAGACTGGCTGTATCTGCATACAGTCAGGTTTAGGAACTGTGGAAAACATAACACTACCCCCACAGCAATAGTGACGGCAGTGTGTAAACACCAAGGGATATGCACATGAGTAGACCTTGCAATCATGCAGAGTTGGGGGACATGTGTAGGGCAGACTGACCATATACTGGCAAATGCATATGGCCCATGCTAGTATACCCCTGCCAGGAATAGTGACTGCTGTAGTACACTTAACAATTGGTTCAACAAACTGTCATGATAAGGGCATGCTCACATATGCACCCATGGAGTGTATGCATCGCGGTCAGCATCTTCACACCTAACACATTTCATAGACACTACATGTGAATGTACATATCAGGCTCATGTCCTATTAATATATGCAGTGATGAGGTCCCATGGCAGATCAAGGAAGAGTGCGTCATAGCAATGAAATTGTGTACAGTCCCCATGGCCTTGGTACGGTCTGGCGGTTGTCATTGTAATAGTATTGGACTAGTCATACTTGCACCACTGATGTTGAGATCTGTAAACCAGACATCAGGCATTCACAAATGATATCTGTCCACATATCATCCCAGGTATGTGTCACTGAAAAACATAGGGGCTGTGAGCATTAGAGAAGACATAACTGAGACAGTAATACACATTCAGCAATGGGTTGTGCACCCATGAGGTTTGATGCACAGTACATGTCATGGTGCAGAACAGGTGCACAGCAATACTGTGTGCATGGGTGCAGTGTTTTCCAGGGGAAGGGACATCACCTACTAACACAGCCCATGCATCACACACATGTATACTGTTTCTAGCATGGATTGACTATAGCTGCACTGCATGCTGTTGAGTACCATATGTTATGCATGTTGACAGATGGGTAATGGGAGTACTGTGTGTATTATCTTTGTACAACCTCACATGTATGTGTGTGTGTGTGTGTGTGTGTGTGTGTGTGTGTGTGTGTGTGTGTGTGTGTGTGTGTGTGTGGTTTGGGTGTTATTTTGTCTGTAAGTGAAATCTGGTGGAGTGGAGGGGGGTTGATGCATGTAGGATGTGTGTGTGTGTGTGTGTGTGTGTGTGTGTGTGTGTGTGTGTGTGTGTGCATGTGTGTGTGTTTGTGTGGGTGTCCATGTATGCACATGTATGATTGTGGAGTTGTTCGTATGGCAGTATTTCCCTTTGGGATTGCGCAGTACATGGACATGGACTGACACATGAGACACCAGGAATACTTGTATGATATGTAATCACAGGACAACTATTAGTATAATAAGGTCTGTAGCATGGAACATGCATTGGAAGGGAAAGTAGACACCAGGTACACCCTTAATATTGTAATCAGTAGAGAGGTGAATGACTACCCACATATGCAGCAGTACAGATGCATTGGGGAATTAGTAGACAACACCAAGGAGTGTATCCATATATTACTGTTGTCCACATGATAGGTTGATTGAGCAGCCGATCTGGCATGAACTGAGCAATACTTACACATGACATTCCAGTGCTTGACATTATGAAGTGAACGTAGTAGCCCCTAACATATAGGGGTCATGCTCACGATGTCCGGATTTACACAGGGTGAACACTGGATGACAGCAGTGAGGCCATGTAAAACCTACTCCAATCAGGTCCAGGAGTTAATGGAGTAACAGGTCTTGTGTTGTGATCACTCGTCTAGACATTTAGATGAATGATACGTTAATGAGTGGTATCAATGAGTGTATGTTACCAAATGTGATGCAGGATGGAGAACTTATGTGATTAAATGTGGGACTGTCTGTAAAATCAGGGACAGGTAGGTATTAAGGTGGAATATGTGTGTGTGTGTGTGTGTGTGTGTGTGTGTGTGTGTGTGTGTGTGTGTGTGTGTGTGTGTGTGTGTGTGTGTACTGTTATGCAGTGCTGTACAGGTCTTAAAGTGTGTTGCTTGATTTCCCCCCTGTTCCCATGAGCATTAGTAATACTAGGTACATGCATAACATTATCATTTTCCATTTCAGTATCACTTCACATTTCTATCCCTCAGTCCATAGTCCTCTTTCATCATATACTTTTGTAGTGTCCATTAATTTTTTACATATAGTTAACAAATGTTCTTTCTGTTCTTTTGCTTCAACTTCAGTTCTAAACTGGATCATTATTATTTTTGTGTTTGTCTGTAAAACACTTGCACCACATATTCTGATAATGGATAATTTTTTTTGTTCATATGCGCCCCCAAAAAATTCCATTGCCTGCCTTTCTCAAATATCAAGTCACAAAAAGTCTGTTAATTAAAATAAATGCTCTTACCTCTTTTGCTTTGACACCCAGAGGTGCTATGACAGAGTCCCAAACCTCATACCTGTCCAAACTTCCTTTGTTTTTACTGCTTACACATACTGTACACTTATTTTTTGTTTCTTTCATTTCTTCTTAGGTTGGCGAGAATGATCAGTGATGAGGTAGAATTTGTGGAACAGATGGACTTCTTAAAAATATGTTAGTGAAAAGAGGTTATCCACTAGAATTTTTAAATAATATTTTTGAGGAAGTTATTAATAAAAGATCAGCAGGTACCTTTGTTCCCCTATTAGGTAAAGCAGATTACCAGGCCATGGGACAGGAGAAGCCAGCTGGGTCGGACTTCAAAAATGCTTTAGTCCTTACCTATAACCAGGGTTTTTAAGAATGTAAGGAAATCATTTATCAAAACTGGCATGTATTCGAAATAAACAAAGAACATCTTAATATTGTAGGTAATAGCCCAAAAATAGTTTATCGTAGGGATGTCAGCTTTAAATCTATTATTGAGAGGTGTCCGAATATTAGCCATGTAAGAGGGAATATGTCAAAACGTGGCTATTGTGGACAATGCAAATTTATGCTGGAAGGAAATACAGTCTTTATTCCAAATTATGGCAAAATTAATTTGTATGGGAAATTTAATTGTAGTACAAAGGCAGTGGTGTACCTGGCTCTCTGCACCAAATGCCCAAGATTCTATATTGGCAAGACCATCAATGCTATTAGGACAAGGGTGTACCAACATAATCGTGACATCTTACATAATGAAATAAAAAGTGCTTTAGCAGTTCATGTTATGGAAAATCAAGGACACACATTTAAGTTTACCATATTAGAACAAGTTTGTACAGGTGAGAGAGGTGGTCCAGTAAATGATTTTCTAGAATTAAAAGAACTAAAGTGGCAGTTAAGAACCAATGCCAGTGTTAACCCTGGACTTAATAGTACCCTATCTATTAGTTTGGTACTTAGGTTGAGGTCTGAGTTATTTTTATAAAAATGTATTCCCACTGTTCTTTTTGGTTCTTTTTGTGTTTTGTTGTACTGTTATATAGTTGGGTCTGGGACATTTTTTATAGGTTCATAGGTTAATAGGTTGGTACTAGGCTATCAGCCCTAGGGCCTATGCAAGCCTAGCCATAACAATTCCCTAGATATTTCTGCCCACAATATTTACTTATCTGGATCCCTGTCTAGCAGGTTGACTGACATGATCCCCGAGGTGAATTTCCTACCTCCCATCCAATCATCAAGGTTCCTTTTGAAGAGGGTCAAGGAGGTGCTCTGCTTGACATGTATGAGCAGTCTATTCCAGAGTATGGGGAGTCTCTGTGTCAGGAACCTATCCCTCCAGCATGTTTTGTTCATTGTGATGACAAGGTTTAGATCTCTGGAGCATGTGGCTCTGAGGGATTGGGATTTCTTTAAGTGTAGCATGTCCAACAGCTCAGGGTTTGACATGGCCTTGTATGTTAAGCAGAGATCGCCTCTGAATAGACGATATGCCACAGAGTATAGCTGGAGTTTTTTTAGATGGTCAACATATGGCATCTGCTTTAGGCCTGTGATTCTTTTAGTGAGGTATTTCTGTGGGCTTTCCAGCTGTTGCACATGTCTTGTGAGGTACATACCAAACGGGGGCATTATACTCTATAATGAGTCTAATGAGGGATGAGTACAGTGGGACAATGACCTCCTTTTTTCTGGATGAAAAGCCCTTAGTGATGAGGAATGTGCCACATAGAAGGATTTCCTGACTGTTGTGGCGATGTGGTTATCGAAAGTGAGACCACTGTCCACCTGTGTCCCTAAGTCTCTCATCACACTGTCGATGTTTAGTGTCCTGCCACCTATGTGGTAATTCATGGGTACATGTTTTTTTCCAAAGGGGATAACTATACATTTCTTGGCATTAAGCTTGAGCCCATGGTTCTGGCATCAGGCATCTTTCTGTAAGGCCCTTTTGTAGAATATCCACAGCATTTGGGGATTCAGTAATGGCTCCCAGTTTGCAGTCATCTGTGAACATTGTTAGCCAGAGTCCCTTAGTGTTGGCCTGTACTTCAGAGAAGTAGATGCCAAACAAGAGTGATCCCAGGACTGAACCCTGAGGTACTCCACTTGTCATTTGTCTGGAGCTGGATTTGGAGTCGACTACTTTTTGGTACTGTTTTCTGTGGTTGTTGAATATATTCATACATATATATATATATAGTTATATATATATATATATATATATATATATATATATATATATATATATATATATATATGTTTTTTCGAAAGACAAATTTACTCTATTTTATACTAATTTATTATATTGTTCATATAAATACATATATATTGTTTTGTACTTAGAAATAATAGGATGGATATTAATGTGTTATTTATTATTGTATTATTGGATGGAGGTGGAAAATTTATAGTTTCTGTGTTTTTTTAAAATGTATTTAAAATGCATGTAGCACTTTAAATTGTTAATTGGGGGAGTATTTAAGCTGGGTAATATGCACTGTTTGCCATTTTCTGATGAAGTTTCTCATAGACGAAACAAAAGTGCTTAAAATAAACTGTTGGATTTGTTTTTGACTGTCATAAGAAAAAAATATACAAGTTCTAGAAAGTGTTGTACCAGTATAAAAATGTATTGTGTATAGTATGTACTGAATAAACCAGACAATATGGCAGGAAGACTGTCATATAGGTTGTGTGGAAATAAAGGTGTAATATCTTGTCAATAAAAGTATAACCCCTGGAGTGCTTGTGTACATACTGCTTTCATATATTGTTGTAGTGTTGCATTCTATAAATAGTGCTGTTGTATTAAGCAGTGTTACCCACACTGCTGAACACAGTTAAAATGTGTAGGAAGTTCAGTATAACAATGTTGGAAGTCCCAAGAGGTCAGTCATATAGAACAACTGAGGGAGGCTTAGAAACCATTGGAATGCTTCACACCAATTCTCTGATAGCACAGTGTACTGTGATATTAACTGTAATATGTTTACCACACACAGCAGGGGGTTGAATCCCGGGAGTGGTAGTAAGCTGTATGCATAATCATACCCCACAACTGTACAGAGTTTGTGAGAATGTTCAGATAGAAATCTGTATGCATAATTAGACCCAACAACTGTACAGACTTTGCTAGAATGTTCAGATAGTAAGCTGTAAGCATAATCATAACCATCAACTGTACAGACTGTGGCGAATGTTCAGGTAGTAAGCTGTATGCATAGTCATACCCCTCAACTGTTCTGATATGTCCAGCATGTCCAGATAAATGGCCCAAATCTGCTGCCCAGTAACCTGTTCCCCTGACAATTCCGTGAGATGGTCCAAGAACCGTAGACAGCTTATACTGACATATAATGGATAGTGAGACCTGAGCATAAAAAGAGAATGTATATGAAAACAAACCATTGTAGCATCTCACCCAAAGTGTATGACAGCTATTCCAACATATGTCACATTAACACCTGCATCCTGTCAAGCCTTGACCAGAATGTGTGTAATAACAGATTGTTAGGTATGTGTATAACAGCAACATGGAATCTGGGAGTATGTGTAGTATTCGGCAGCTAGTGTTAACAAATCTTTCTCCACAGCTATAACAGGTAAGAGGTGTAGACTGTAGTTACAACACAGTTCACTCATATACTTGTCTACAAGCATGGAATCTGGGAGTATGTGTAGAATCTGTCAGGTAGTGTTAACAAAGATTTTCCCCAGAGCTATAACAGGTAAGAGGTGTAGACTGTAGGTACAACACAGTTCACGTATATACTTGTCTACAAGCATGGCATCTGGGAGTATGTGTAGAATTTGTCAGGTAGTGTTAACAAAGTTCCCTTCATAACAGGTAAGAGGTGTAGACTAGTTATAGCGCACTTTACTCATATACTTGTCTACAAGCATGGAATCTGGGAGCATGTGCAGAATCTCTCACGTAGTGTTAATGATTTTCCTCACAGCTATAACAGGTAAGAGATGTAGATTGTAGGTACAACACAGTTCACTTATATACTTGTCTACAAGCATGGAATCTGGGAGTATGTGTAGAATTTGTCAGGGAGTGTTAATATTTTCTCAACAGCTATAACAGGTAAGAGGTGTAGACTATATGTAAGACACAGTCCACGTATATACTAATCTACAAACATACCATTGTAAAAAGTAAGGCCATTGGGTAGTGTAATAATATATGTAAGGGACAGATCACTGCAGTGACTAAGAAAACTGTGAAAACTACAGGGATATATTAGTTTCTAATTGACCTCTCTCTCTCACCCCCACCATATGTGCAACAATAACCTAATTACACACCTAAATGGGTAAGTGTACACTCCAATCTTTTGTTGGGACATATGTCCTATTGGTTTATAAATATTCACATTTGGTTCTATGCATGTGCCATGTTAATATACTCCCATATTGGTGGCCTGTTGCCATCAAGGAAACCTGCATGCTGTTGTAATGGCCACTGTTGTCCCATATATGCATATGTTCTGCACACCCTGCAAATGTTGTAAATCTGGTGTCATGGGTTAATGGGAATACCTATGCATGCTGTTATAACTAATCCTGAATGCTGTTGATTATTACTAACTGATATCTGTCCTAAAACTGCAACACCATAGCTCGTATGGGAAATCAGGTCTCAGCAAACCCACCTGTCCCACCTCGTCTGGCCATGGCACCGGGCACCAGCACATCTGGGGCCCAGTCTGGGACCTCCTCCTCTGTTGGCCCTGCACCACCTTTGGGTGGAACCACCTCAGGGGATGGGGCTCAGCCCCCCTGGGAGCGGGGGTGGAGAGGTACCTGTCACCCGCCATCAGGTCCGGGCCTTGGTGTGTAGGGAGCTCGACAGGAAGATTCGAGACCAGCTACGCCAGCTTGAGGGCCACGTAGTGCAATTAGAGGGTGAGCTTGCCACTCCTACCCAGCCCCCAGCACAGCCACCTTTGGGGCCGTGAAGGTGCAGTGGTGACTGCCCATGTGTGGGGACCTCAGTCCCACTGTTTCCATTTGGGGGCTCATGGGCTTGTGACTTCCAAACACCCCTCCCTGTCCAAAGTGTTTACTCCCACATGTGTCATATACCGCCCCTGTATGCATCTTGTTTGTCTTGTCTGTTAACCTCCTCAACCTACCTCCCCAAATATACCTACTACCCCTCCCCAACATCCCACTCTCACCTGAAAAAAAAGGCAATCTGTTCCCACAAAAAATATTGCCCCATACATAGCTGTCCATTTCACACACGTGTCCACTGGACACAAGTAATCTGGTCTAATTGGCATCACAATGAATTATTGTTATCCTCACCCCCACCTCCAAATTCATTGTATATGCACAGCTGTTGCTGTAGAAGAAATGGGCAGCTATGGACCTTCCCTACACCCTTCCTGCACATCCCTGGTTATTTTCCCTACTGTCTTTCCCTCTTTGTGCCCCTTTTTTCACCACTTTCCTATCAACCCCTTTTTCTTTTCTTTTAAAGAAATTAGCACGGGGGTAAGCAAGAGTAATCACTTTTAAGCAGCAGTAAGCAGATTTAAGCCTGTTTACGTGGGGGGTAAGCACTGCCTACACAGGTTAAGCAATTCAGAAGCTAACAGAGTATCAGAAACTGTAACCTGTAGTTAGCAGTGCTTACCTCCATGCAAACCTGCGCAAACCCGCTTACAACTGCTTTAAAGTACCTTAATCACTCTGTATCCAATGGGCCATGTTCTGCCCAGCAACAAAATAAACAGTCTCTGCAAGGCTCAAACCTAGGACCCTGTTCACCATAGACAAAGTGATGTACCACTAAGCCATTGCAGACATACATAAAGCTGATGTTTTCAGAAAAATATCATCCAGCCCAGTCATGCAACAGTTCAGAGAATGTATACCAACATCTAGATGTATGTATGTGTGTGTGTGTGTGTGTGTGTGTGTGTGTGTGTGTGTGTGTGAATATATTAATATCTAAAGAGCTATAAAATATCTATATATATATATATATATATATATATATATGTATGTATATTTAGAAATATATACATATATATAAATATATATGAACATATATACATGCAAATGCCTACATCGACACATATATATGTCTACACCTATATGTCTACATATACACAGCAAGATACATATATGTACACAGATATATATATCTATTTTCGTATATACGGACATAGTCATATATATGTATGCAGATATATATATATATATATATATATATATATATATATATATATATATATATATAGGTATATGTGGCCATACATCTGTAGATAGCAATGGTAGAGTAACAAAAACAAATATGTCCACATGCACTGTTAATGGGGTTGAGAGGCCTCAAACAATATACGTCTTGTATGAATAGGCATACCCCCCCACAGCCAAACACGTCTGCCCTGTAATACACTACCAAGTGTTGCAGATCCCATAACTAGGACCTGACATGACATGGGCACAAGATGTTAACAGTACTACATCCCACCTGTATGATGTCAGGCTGGTATTGGTAACAAATCATGCAGTACAGTATGGCTCCCATAGGAAATGTAAAATGTGGAAGCTATCAACATCCCCAGGATACATATATACATATACATAGACACATGTATGCAGATGCAGATATATATATATATATATATATATATATATATATATATATATATATATATATATATATATATATATATATATATATATATATATATATATATATATATATATATATACATACATGCGACTACACATACACACGCAGAGATATGTATAGTAAGATACATATGTAGAAGGTCCACAAAATATGGAAGAGCCACTATGCCTACAGTTCACACCTGAACACCTGGACACTGTATGGGCCACCCATACAAATGACAATCATTGCCTGCAACATATACCCACAGAGAGGTCATAGGACAAAACACCACACACAGGTTTGCAGAAATGGAAAACCTTTATTTGTGTACTATTACAGTTCTATATACTATTGCTACTGTAATTGGGATTGTCTTCACAGACATGGTGTGTGTGGGAGGTCACATCTGCTTTCCACATGTGTGCCATTGGCTACTGACAGACATCCTAAGGACATCATAGTAAAGTTCTGCTGCTAGCATGTACTGCCCCTGTTGACTTCAGCAGAATTATTGGCCACTATGTGTGGACATTCTGACACACTCTGTACAGTCTAGAGGTATACACAGAACCCCTTGGTGCATAATATGTGTACCCTGCCTGACAATATGGATGTTAACAGCCATGTCGATGGGTATAACACATAACCACTGGTATATATATATATATATATATATATATATATATATATATATATATATATATATATATATATATATATACCACCATAGGTTATGCATTCACACACCCCTGTCTGGCCTGACACATAATAACCACTGGTACAGGGGTGCCATGGCCACATACTACCCACTAGATATTGGCATACATCTGTACAGCATCCCACTGCTCTGTCTGACATACATGACTGTTAAGGGAGGCCCAGCAGCAGTACATCTGGCAAGTATCTGCACTTGACATCTCACTGGGTAAGTACACTAAGCTGCTAGGCATGTAACAATGCACTGTGCAGGCTACAGGCAGACTGGCTCAACACTGGCCTACATCTCATATGAGGGAATGCACATGTACCTGCATATATAGCAGGTTGTACAGGCATGTCACAGCACAGGGTAAGATACACCTGTGTGAAAGTGCATAACCACAACCAATGAGAACACAGCTACATATATGGCAAGCTAGCATGATATTACAGTATATGGACTATCTGTTCGACACCGTCTTCATATGTGTCACTCACACACTAACCCTACATATACTGGGCCATTACACAGTTTGGTCTGATGGCTGATTGTGGTATAGGACATATGTGTGTATGGCCCTACAAACATGTAAGCCAATACGGTAACATACAGTGGAGCAGCATGTAATATCAGATAGGACGGGACCTAGGATGATGACAACTACCACAGTCTGTACACAGCTCAAGGTACATATTAACAATATACACACTGTCGACATTCACTTTAAGTACGCAGACCTCAGTACTGTACAAACAACCACAATATGTTCAGGTTATGTCATCAAATATAACCCCTACTATACATACATGTGTAGCAGTCTGATATCTCACTGGCTTGTTATCAGATATGATGACACTAATTATGGTGTAAAGCACATATGCACCTCTTAATGCATGACATATGTGCAAAGGTTGACTGAGTTGTGGCTGGAAGCACATACACAGGGCCAATATTGACACATTGCTGTGATAACATCACACATTTGCTGTTGTAACAGGGTTTATTGCAACATATGTCCTATGAGGGATATGAAGTCAGTAACTGTCATGGCTTTCACCATCTACAGACTGCAATCCTCACACTACCTTTTGCAGTTCACAGATACATGTTCTGTGGGTAACACATGAAACCAAAGGCACCACACACTGCCCAGTCTGCAGATGATCATGCAGATGTGGAGTCCTCATAAATATACAACTGACAAGGCAGGTATTAATACATGTAGGACAGCCATATCTGCACACACCCTGTTAAACCAACATTACTCCAAATGCAGTATAGCAGCACTTACAGTCTGTAGTCAGGTCAGGCACATTGCCCTCCTGTGTGTTTTATTCTGTTTCCACAGTATATGTTGTCAGAGATAAATCCCCACTCCATCTGAGATGCTGTTTGCCAAACAACAGAATGAGTTCCTGCTCACAGTGAATGAAAAGAACCAACACAAACATGATGTTCCTAGATACTGGAGTGTGTTTCCATGCAATTAGATGTGGGAATGTTACTGCAATTCGAGCAGAGGCCATCAGCTGATCATGAGCATTACTTAAAATACATATGCTGCTCCCTAAGAAAAGCAGGTATAGGTCTCCATATACACCAGTGAGGGATTGAGAGAGGCAGACAGAGGCATCGACAAGTCAGGGAGGGGTGGGAGAGTAAAACCTAAGAATGTTTGTGTCACACACCTACCAGCACAGGGTATCAAACCCCTGATGACTATGTTGTGCTATCACAGTTCTATGCAGTTGTTGGACACGCCACATAGGTTACCTGTTGTGGAGTCCGCAGAACATATATGTGATGGTGAGTGACATCTGCAACAGGGATATGGTAGCTATACAGTAGGTGATGTACACATGCCTGTCCGCATGGACAGGTGCCAGCATCAACACAGCCACACTCTCACAGGGATGTACACACATTGACACACTTGGCAGGGCCAGGGATATAGCTCATCCCTAGTGAGATTGCCACAACACATTATTGTGTAGGTATCACACCCACCACATGGGTCATACGGAGGTTATATGGGCAAAGGGTATGGGGAGGTGTCTGACATCAGACAGCATGCTTCAGTATGCCACTGGGGGTTGTAGTGAGTGTTGATGTGATCATGCACATCATACAACACACACACGAACACTCAGGGTGCCAGTACTGACATGCATGGGTGCATTTCTGCATGGGTATGTGGTGGTCGACTGTGCCAGGCAGCTATACAAGGCTAGGTGATGGGTATACCTTGGCATCAGGCCACATGACAATGGTCTGCACTGTGGCTCAGACCTGTGGTTTCTGCATTTGCCCATACAGGTGGGTATTGTATCCACCATCCAGTCACCTGGGTGGCTATTGCGTGTGGCCAATGCTGTGCATCGCTTGTCATGTATGTGTTCCCTAGTCCATGACATGGATGGTGCCTGGGATGTGCACACCTCCCACATGCATGTACAGTGACATGTGGAACTGTACCTGGGGTGTCTGGCTAATGTTGTGTACACATATTATCACCAGATGTGACAGTCTTGACCACCTGTGGCAGAAACTGGTAATGGACAACAGGTTAACCCTGCACCTACATTGATTGCATGCTAACAGCATTCCCTGGTGTCAGTAGCATCTGTCCATACAGGGTATTTTTTCAAGCATGGTATGTCCTTTGTTGGTCACATGTGATGGCAGCACAGGTGTTCAGTGGGGAACATAGGGAAGGTGCACTGTGTGCATGTATGTGCCTATTGGACAGATGGACAGGGTGCCATGCCCTCTGTAGGCCACTGCAATCACTCCATAGTTACTATCAGTCGCCGATATGCAGTGTACTACACACATATTGGCTGTTGCCTCGGCATGTATGTGTGTGTGTTTGTGACATGGGTTGAGAGTGTGCTCTGTGTAATACTGGGGTTGCTAACTGTGATTTCCTGGCCATGATGTCACATGTATAGGTATGGATTTGCACCCCAGCC
Organism: Protopterus annectens; assembly: GCF_019279795.1. NCBI lineage: Eukaryota > Metazoa > Chordata > Ceratodontiformes > Protopteridae > Protopterus > Protopterus annectens. Next base: position 1,114,464,473 of record NC_056747.1, on the reverse strand, counting down.
TCTCGGTTATTTGACATCTGTTATCCCTGTACAGTGGACATTGTGATATAGGGACACCATAAAAGACATTTGCAAAACCCGCCCCACAGTGGGCCCAGGTGTCACACACTCACACCCATCTCCACACAGGATACAGGTTACAAACACACACACACGCCTGTCATGTCTGGGAGTTGAATCCCTACCTAACTAGTTTATTACACTACAGCACTACACAGTTATAGTACACGCCATGGAGATTACTGGAGTACTCCTTCCCTAAAGGTGTATTTCACAGTGAATGACAACAGCATGACTGCCAAAGTAGGCCATTGAACATGTACTGAATGTGACAAGCCTAAAATGCATTGCTCCCCACACAGACATTGAAACACACACAAAACATCCACAACGGACATGTGTGGGTATAGATCCCATAACAGTGATCTATATCACACTATAGCATGGAGCTGTCGTGGGACACACCACAGGAATTACTGGAGAACTCCTTCCCCAAAGGTGTATTTCACATTGGATGACATCAGAAGGACTGCCAAAGTAGGCCATTGGACATGTACTGAGTATGAATAGCCTAAATTGCATTGCTCCCCACACAGACATTGAAACACACACAAAACATCCACAATGGACATGTGTAGGTATAGAACCCCTAACAGAGGTCTACATTACACTATAACATGGAGCTGTTATAGGACACACTAGAGGGACTACTGGAGAGCTCCTTCCCCAAAGGTATATTTCACATTGGATGACATCAGCAGGACTGCCAAAGTAGGCCATTGGAAATGTACTCAGTGTGACTAGCCTAAAATGCATTGCTCCCTACACAGACATTGAAACACACACAAAACATCCACAACTACATATGTGGGTATATAACCCCTAACAAAGGTCAATATCACACTATAGCAGTATGCAGTTATGGCACACACTATGGAGATTACTGGGCTACATCCTTCTCAGAGGTGTATTTCTAGGTGGATGACATCAGCAGCCTTGCCAAAGTAGAGCATACAAATTGTATGGAGTGTGACTACCTTAAAAGCATTGCTCTCTACACATACAATATCAGACAGACAAACACACACACACACACACACACACACACACACACACACACACACACACACACACACGCCCCTATCATGTCTGGGAGTAGAACAGCTACCTACCTAATTTATCACATTACAGCAGTACCCAGTTACAGGATGCACTACGGAGATTACAGTGCAATATTCTCCCAGAGGTGTATTTCTAGGTGGATGGCATCAGCAGCCTTGCCAAAGATGAGCATTTGAATTGTAGGGAGTGTGACTACCCTAAAAAGCATTGCTCCCTACACAGACACACACCTGCCATGTCTGGGATTAGAACAGCTATCTAACTAATTTATCACACTACAGCAAGTCACAGTTACAGGACACACTACACAGATTACTGGACTATAGCTACCCAGAGGTGTATTTCTAGGTGGATGACATCAGCAGCCTTGCCAAAGATGAGCATTTGAATTGGAGGGAGTGTGACTACCCTAAAAAGCATTGTTCTCTACACAGACAGACACACACAGTTGTCATGTCTGGAAGTTGAACTCTTAATTAACTATTTTATCACACTACAGCAGTACACAGCTGTGGGATGCACCATGGAGATTACTGGGATACAACATTTCCAAGGATGTATTTCTAGGTAGATGACATCAGCAGCCTTACCAAAGTAGAGCATTTCAATTGTAGGGAGTGTGACCACCCTAAAAAGCATTGCGCTATACACAGACACACATGCACACAGTTGCCAAGACTGAGGTTAGAACTCCAACCTAACTAGTTCATCACACTACAGCAGTACGCAGTTATGGACACACCATGAAGATTATTGAGATACAACCTTTCCAGGGATATATTTCCAGGTGGATGACATCAGCAGCCTTACCAAAGTAGAGCATTTCAATTGTAGGGAGTGTGACCACCCTAAAAAGCATTATTCTATACACAGACAAACACACACACACACACACACACACACACACACACACACACACACACACACACACACACACACACACACACACACACAGTTGCCAAGACTGTGGTTAGAACTCCAACCTAACTAGTTCATTACACTACAGCAGTACACAGTTATGGGATGCACCCCAGAAATTACAGGGATACAACTCTCCCAAAGGTGTATTTCACAGTAGATGACCTCAGCAGGCTTGTCATAGTGGGGCTATGGGGAGGGTATTGTGTGTGCATGGGCCATAATCCATTCATCTAGGGGTTGACACACCACATGTGGACACAACCTGTGTCATCTTCCGCAGGTACATGTATGCAGCTGCTAGATGACTACTTCCTTGAACAGTCATGTTGCACAGCTTACATGTGCACTACATACTCTGTAATGGTGACAGATACTGGTGGCTAGTATCTGCAGTGTGTGATATCAGACCCTCGTGTGGTTGTGACCCTTTGGCTGTGTGCTGGGTGGGAGAGCTCTGAATGGCTCCTTGTCACAGTCACCCTCTTCCACACATCTATGTATGTTGACCTTTGGCTTATTATAGAGTGTTGTCCTTATATATATATGTCTTAATTCCTATCCACTGTGTGTGCAAAGCATGTGTGGTGCATACTGAGGAGTGTCTGCACTAACATCTGCGGCTGCCAGATATGTCTGCTCCACTGGTGTTTGCAGACAAGGCCTTCATGTGTTTGTGTGTGAGCATGCCCAGTATGACATTTCAGTATGTTGTTGACTGAGATTGCCTTCATTACTCTAAGTGTGTGGGCATGCCCAGTATGGCCGTCTGTATTGAATGTGTGGATTGAGTCCAGGTAGTTTGTACTGCAGTGCTGACCTTTGTGTTGTACACCTACAGGTAGCATGCTGTCAGGGTATCTGTTGATCATTTGACATGGACTGTTACTACATTTCTGCATAGGATGGGGGGGCACACCTGACTATTTCTATATTTCTACACAGGATTGTGGGGGGGGGGCACACCTGACTGTTACTATATGTCTACGTGGGATGGGGGGGCACACCTGACTATTTCTACATTTCTACACAGGATTGGGGGGGCACACCTGACTGTTACTATATGTCTACGTAGGATGGGAGGCATACCTGACTATTTCTACACAGGATTGTGGGGGGGACACACCTGACTGTTACTAGATTTTTACGTAGGATGGAGTGGCACAGCTGACCATTTCTACATTTCTACACAGGATTGGGGGGGCACACCTGACTGTGACTACATTTCTACGTCAGATGGAGAGGCACACCTGACACTTGTACACATTTGCTAAGGCTATACTGGTATGTTGGATACTCCAGTTCAGCCTGTAGTCTTACCTATTGTGCTGGCTTAAGGCATACTAGTGTACTACAGATCTTAGCTTTTAATCACCTACATATTAGTTTCTGACTTCCTACCCTTCAGAACTGACATCCCACTGCCTGACCTGCTATAGTCTGTCTGTGTAGGCCTGGGGGGGTTACCCATAAGCCTCATTCAGAGGCCATAGCACAGCCTTTGTTTGTGTTTGTCTACACCTGTCCTGCTGGCTGTGACTGTTGTTGGGCGTGTGACCCCCCCCCCCCCGACTGGCATGTGTGAGTCACTTACCTTGTGGGTGTCCCAATATTGAGGGTGGTGCTGCAGGGCTGCCTATGTTGGATGCACATAGTACACCCCCTACACATGGTTAGGCACAGGTAGTGTAAGTTTGGCATCACTTTTACTATATGTAAGAGTCAGAGAGAGATGTTATTCCCTGGATCCCTCCTGTGTCAGTGTATGTGCTATGCATTACCTCTTTGCCAAGGCCAGGGCATACTGGATATGCTTCCTTCTGCCTACTGGGGCAGGCTCAGGTTGTTCCTCCTCTGAGTCACTCTGTGCCTGTGCATGCCTTGGCAATGGTGGGGGGCTCTGTGGGCCTGCCCTGTGCTGTTCCTGCTGCAGCTGTTTCCCCAGGATCATATTGTGTAGCATGGCACATACAAGGACAATTTGGGTACATGCTGGTGAGTACTGCAAGGCTCCACTGGATGTGTCCAGGCACTGGAACCCTGACTTGAGCATCCCAAACACGTGCTCTACTATAATTTTGGTCTGTGCATGTGCCTCATCATGGAGTTCTTGTTCGGGTGTGTGTGCATTTCTGATGGGTGTCATCAGCCATGGCTCTAGTGCGTATCCAGCATCCCCCACTAGGTGACCATGAGGGATTTCCCCATTGGCAAATCTCTGGTACAGCTGTGTCAGATGCAGGATGTGGGAATCGTGATAGCTTCCAGGGCAGCCAGCACACACATTCATTATTATGCCCTGGACATCACACATGACCTGGCAGTTGATGGAGGGGAAGCCCTTGTGGTTGATGTAGACCCTACCTCGCTCAACGGGTGGTGCTTTGATGCATATGTGCATGCAGTCTACTGCATCCACTACCTCAGGGTATTCTGCTATTTGGTGGAACAGTTGCGTATTGCTGGCCAACGCCTCACAGGGGTTGGGGAAATATATGTGCTCACCGGCGTGTTGAAATGGCATCCAGGAACTGGTGGAGTACCCTAGATTCTGATGCCTGTGAGATCCCCATCATATCTCCAGTTGGCCTTTGGAAAGTACCTGTAGCTAGTATTCTTAGGGCTACATATACCTTGGTATCCACTGGGATGGGTTCCCCTCTGTTACTTCTGTGTGTCAGGCGTGGCTGGCACAGCTCAACAATTTGCTGTTGGAGGTCCCTGTTCACCCTATAGCACTCCACTATCTCCAGCTCATGTAGCCCCTAGTAGGTTACCCTGGGTCTGTGCACTCTTCTCTGTCTCCTCAGAGTGGGTTGGTCAACATCATTCACATCCTCACCACCCTCAGCCTCTTCCACAAGTTGTATGATAGCTATTGCAGCCCCTATCGCTTTGCTGTTGTGAGTGTTAAAGGTTCCCCACTTGTTTACACCGGTGGTATAGAGTGTGGGAAAAATCAGAGGGGAAGGTGTTTACTTAGTTTATAGTAGTGTTCTGGGCTGGACTTGTCTGCTGCCAGTGTAATTGGCTGATTCTGATACATTTCACCTGCCAGCTAAGCTAGTTCTCCTTGGTTACCTTCATACTGCTGTTTTCCCTTCCCATTGCCTTCCTGTTTAAGCCTGTGTGCATGCTGCACAGAGTGCTCAAATGTGCACACTGCTGCTATTTCCTGGTTTAACCTCAAGAGTGCTAAGCAAGTTTAGACACACCCCTTAGCTTAGCTGTGCTAAGCTAGGAGCAAACCCGAGCCACAGGGCTCCAATCCGCTTACAGTATGCCTGACACACACAACTATGATGTCACCTAACTCCTAGGCTTGCACCAAGCTATTCCTACTCTTACACTGTTGGGACCTGACTCACATGTTGGGGAAAACTGAGATTCACTATCCTTCCCCTCATTTGCATAGGATTGCCTGCTAATGCATAGCTACATCATGTCTCACAGAGCCTCCCCCCTTAGCAACCACTGCTCACTGGCCAGGTTGTCTTCTGTCTGCCATTGACTTGCATGGCAGAATAGTGATTTTAGTTATACTCCTTATTTTGGGTTTATTTTATTATTTTTTCCCCCCGATCCCATTTGTGTGCCCCTGCCCTACTCTTAAACAGCCGAGATCGGCTAAAAAAATAAAAGTTGATTTTTGTATTTTTTTTATGTTTGCAATGCCAGTGGACTTATACTTGGCCATTTGCATGCTTACTACCATGCTATGCAGCCTTTATTTGGAGCTGTCATGGCTCCATTTTGGATTTTGCTGAAATTTACTCGGTTACTAACAAAGTAGATTTCTGCAGATAGCACTAGTCTTGCACTGACTGTTGCAAGCTTCCTGGATTGCAAAATCACCTCATTTGCATGGATTTCACCTGCAAATGGGGTGATTTGCATATCAGGGCTTAGTCCATGCAGGATTAGTGCAGGAGCGCTTGTGCACACCCCTGCAGGCTGTTCCTGGATCGCACGGCAGACATATTGCCTGCTTGAGCTCCTGCACTGATCTTGCACTCCGTGCAAGCTTTTGAGAATCTGGGGGTAAGTAAATGCATAACATTATCATTTTCCATTTTTAATACTACTCCAGATTCCCATCCCCCAGTCCATAGTCCTCTTTCGCTATATATTTTTGTAGTGTCCATTACTTCTTTACATATAGTTAACAAATGTTCTTTCAGCTCTTTTCCTTCAACTTAAGCTCTAAACCGGATTATTATTCATTTTTTTTGTCTGTAAAAAGCTTGCACCATATAATCCGACCATGGATAAATATTTTTCTTTTGTTTATATGCACCCAAAAAAATTTCCATGGCATGCCTAGTTTCAAATATCAAGTCACAAAAAAGTCTCTTTATTAATTAAAATAAATGCTCTACCTCTTTTGCTATGACAGAGTTCCAAACGTTATACCTGTCCAAACTGTCTTCTTTTTTACTGCTTACACATACTGTATGCTTCTTTTTTGTTTATTATATTTCTTCTTTCTTCTTTGTTCCTTCTCCAGCAGTTTGTGCATACATTTTTGTCTCTGGAACTTTTTTCTGGCATAGTCTCTTTCTCTCCTTTTTTTTTCTTCTATTTTTTCCATGATGTCGCACTATGAAATTGCTGCTCCACTTTCTGGCTCACTTTGGTTTGCCATTTCTTCCAAATCATCATCCTGGAACACCCCCACCCCCGATTGGAGGGTTGTAATTATGCATTTTTCAGAGGTAACTGTCTCTCCTTCAATCTCCTCTGAAAGTTTTCCCCTGAATCCATCTCAGTTACAGCTACAATCTTATTTTCCTACAATGGCACTGTTTTTTCTGCACCCACAACATCAGAAAAAAACTTCTGGTAGCGAATCTACCATTTCAACTACATTTTCAGCAACTTTCATTCCATTTTCAGCAAAAGCTGAATCAGCCATGTTTTCTCCCTGTTCCTCCTGGCTGCCTCCATGCCTGGACAGGAAACAGGAAGTCAGAATATGTAGCACACAAAGCCTTCCCACAACTACCAAGAGTTGGGGAAAGTCCCTGATGTCCTTGACAAATTTCCCCTAGTGTTATACATCCCACCTCAGGTCTCCTCTGAAAACAATCTACTAGCCTATTGGAACTAACCTGGTTAGCAAAGGATAATTAATAAAATAAAATGTTACTTTTGCACATTTGTCAAGACCGAATGACATTCTTATGTCACCTGAGAAGGATTTATTAACTTGCAGCCATTCTTTCTGATATTTATTCAATGAACTGCATAGTTTCAGACCATCCACACAATTTAGATAAGTTATTTATTTATTAATGCTTTGTTGACCAGATTAGTCCCACTAGGCCACTGGCCTCTTTTCACAGGAGAGTGGAGGTGACTTTCATACCGACTACAGGAAATTTGGCTAGGGCACTTGGGAAATTTTCCTGTGCTTTTTTCAAACAGTTCTGTGGTACCTTTTACATCCACCTAAGCTACTACAGATGCAGGCAGATAAAGACTTATTTTTAATATTCCATTTAGGGGACTGCACACTCAGGAGTGTAGCATCTCCCTTAAGATGCGCTACAGAGTCAGTATTAGAAAATTAGTCAAGAACCTGGGGTGGGAATAGAACCCATGGCGTTCTGACCTTCCATCATCAAAGGCAGGTGTGCTACTTGTTGTTTGACAGGGAGATTTTCTTGGAGTCAGACAGAATGCATGATTTAGGCTGTTAAATAAACAACTTAATGGATTGAGTGCAAGGCAAAAGAGTAATGGTGACAAAGAATCAGCCCAGAATATTCCATGCTGGATCTTCCCTCCCTGGATAGTAATTTGCTCTCTTTTGTGGTTTGCCATTTTTATAGTAAATATAATGAAATTCATTAATGTGTGATAGATCCTGCATAATTGTAAACATTTCATAATCCAGGAGTACAGAATACTATCAAATTTGTTTTTGTATATGCTGTTCATTCCACACCAAGATTCCTGTTCTTTTCACAAGTCTCCATTATGGCTTTGCTTAGCAAAAGATAATCCTTAGTTCCATATGAATTTATTTTATTCCTCTTCTGTTGCCTATGACTGAATTTCAGTCTGGATGACTGAATACTCTGCCTGCATCAATTCCTTAATATATCTTGTATGTTGTTGGGAGACGGGTTATTTGTCAGTAGTTCTTCCTAGAGTGATTGGAAGGTTCACGTTTCTGTTATATATTTTTTCTATTGTTAGCCAGACTAGTATCATTTCAGTGTATATATATATATATATATATATATATGTATGGATCCCCTACACTACACCGACACACCACAAACCCGACAGTCAAAACGCTGACACCAAAACACCGACACCACACAAAACTGACAGTTCACATTACCGAACACCATAACACCGACTCACAACACACACACAACACAAGCACACCAAAAACCTTACAAACCTACACTAAACCTTACATACACGTCCATCTATGCACTAACCTTAACCCAAACCCTAACCCTAAGGTCCATCACTATCGCACACTTACCTTACCCGCACCCTAACCCTAAGGTCCGTCACTATCGCACACTTACCTTACCCGCACCCTAACCCTAAAGTCCATCACTATCGCAAACTTACACAGTCGCGCTCATTTCACATGTTGTTTTCAGTGTCGGGATTTCGAACTGTCGGTTATTTCTGTTGTTGGTCTTTCGGTCTCTGTGTTGTGAATGTTGTTCTTGTGTACTGTCGGTCTACTAAAGTAGACCCGTATATATATATATATATATATATATATATATATATATATATATATATATATATATATATATATATATATATATATATATATATATGGGTCTAGGACACATGCTCAACTAGCATATGTCCGAATCACAAAACATCGAACACACATACACGAAAGCGCTTAACATTGAAAAGCACTTCCGTGTATGTGTAGTTCAAAAAAAAATCTACATTTCTGCAGTGGGGCACCCCCATACCCCCCCACTTTATTATTCTCACTCCGAGATCGCACTACAGTGTGGAAAAGGGGATTTTCCCTTACCCTCACTGTAGTCTGATCTACGAAACAGGCACACATACACAGAAGCGCTTGTCGATGTTAAATGCTTTCTTGTATGTGTGTTTGATGTTTTGTGATTCGGACATATGCTAGTCGAGCATGTGTCTGGATCCCATATATATATATATATATATATATATATATATATATATATATATATATATATATATATATATATATAGAGGTAGTTTTCGCTTGAGGGTAAATTATGGTGCAAACATGTTAATACCTTTAACCAAATGTTGGGTACAGCCACAGGTGCTGGAAGCTGTTGAAGGCTGGGGGGGGGGGGGGGCAGAAGATGAGAGGGGCACTTAGTGATCTAAAAATGGCAATTTTTTTAAAACTATTTACTATCACAACATAGGTTCACTTGGAGGACATTTTACGCTTAGCCAGTTTCACTTTTGGTGCTTGGATTAACATTTCCTTATTGGTCTTATCCATCCTATGGCTGATAATTGTATATTAGCCCTAGTGAGAATAACTGTCATCATAACATAGATACTTTGAGGTTACCCATGTAAGGGATGCAGCATTTAGGAACTGCCACTATCCATTAGTGGTATGAGGAGCAATTCTGGGGTGCATTTTCTATTACCCATCCTTAGATTCAAGTTGCATTTGAATATGAACAGGGATGAGCTTTGTTTTACTTGAACAGATAGACTGTTCTGGAACAGTGATATCCTCTAATATATATCAATCTCTCCACACCATTCTATTCAGATACCTGGAATGAGCATTTCTGATGCTATTTCACTTGCTAATGTTCAGTAGGTCCATCAGTAGTGGGTTGGAGGATGCCTTGTATGCCAGACACAGGTCACCTCTTAGCACTCTGTAGGATACTGAGTATAGTAATAAGGCTTTGAGGTGGTCCATGAAAGACATGTTGTTTAGGACTTGTGCCTTTTTAGTAATATATCTCTGTGGGCATTCCAGTTGTTGAATGTGTCTGGACAGATACATGCCAAAGTGGGCATTATACAAAATGATTGACCTGATGAGGGCTTTATAAAGGGTGACAATAACATCTCTAGATTTAGTTACAATCAATTTGTTCATAAGCTGTGCAATATAGAAAAGGCTGTTTTATGATACTGGGCACATGCCGGTTGAAATTTTGGTCACTATCCACACAAGTTGCCAAATGCCAAACAACTGGGTCAACTCTCAGGGAGGTATTGTCAATTTTGTGGGTCCCTCGTGTAGACAACTTCCCAAAGGATACTATAATGTATTTTTTTTAGTTTAGTTTCAATTCATGATTCTGGCACCAGTTACTCTTTGGGACCAACCTTCCTGCATGATGGTTAAGTCAGTTTGGGATTCAATAACTGCTCCTAGCTTGAAGTCATCTCAAACTTAATCAGACAAAGCCCTTTGGTATTTGTTTTTACTTCTGAGAAGTAGATGCCAAACAGGAAAAGTCTCAGAACTGAGTGCTGGGGGACTCCATTGCTGACTGGTATCTTTCTAGAGGTAGCCTCCCATATTTTGATCTCCTGGATCCTGTGAGTCAGTTGGTAGTCCATCTAGTGATGTAAGGGTTTATTCCCAGTTTATTCAATGTTTCTACTATAAACGAGTAGGGATTGTGCCAATAGTCTTGGCCAGGTCAAGATAATATGGTGTGAACTGTTTTACCTTCATCCATTGCTTTGGTGACGAGTTGTTGTTGTGTCTTTCGGCTTTTCCCAGTTAGAAGTCACCACAGCGGAACTCCGGTCCACTAATGATTGGTAGTTGATTTTTACGTGCCGAGTTACCAGCCCTGATGCACAAACTTCAACGAAGCTACGCCCATTCATGCATGTCTCCACACAGAAGATGCTCTAGCTGAGAATCGAACCGGACAGCGTCTTACTGTGAGGCGACAACGCTACCGCAGCACACCAAGAGTAAAGCTTAAAATTTGCCAATGATTTTGAGCCCTTCACACACTTTCTCCCTGATTCTTGCCCTAAGAGGTTGAGAGATCAGAGCATACGTTTGACTGTCCCCGATTTTGTGTAATATATTTGGTCTGTGCCTCATAAGATTTGAGGTTTTCTGGAAAATGTATGAAGATTGAAAAACATAAATAATGATAGACATTTTGAGTTTCAGACTTCTAGATTTCCTATTCTTCAGAAAATGCATGCTAATGCAAAACCTGTTATTCTAGCAACTAAGCATATAAGAACAATGTTATACTTAAAATCTGTTCCTGATTCTGGACCGTTGACCTTTTTCCCATCCCATTATATTTTTGGCTTTATCCCTTGAGCTATGAGGTTTTGAGGTTTAAATAAGAACTGTGAGCAAAAGCTGTTTACCACTTTCAAGCTCAACCTGCTGCATTTTGTTTTCATTTATTCAATTAAATAAAGCAGAAGTACAACAAAAACTGGGCAATTTGAAAAAAAAAAATAATAATAATAATAAGTAACCTAAATGAAAGCTTAAAGTCAGGCAAGAAGTTTTAATAACTTTTGATAAGGAGAATAAAAATCATACAGTCCCCCAGATTCTGCAAGCCTTGCATGGCATGCAGGATTAGTGCAGGAGCTCTAGCAGGCAATATGTCTGCCGTGCGATCCAGGAATAGCCTGTAGGGGTGTTCACGAGCACTCCTGCACTAGTCCTGCACGGACTCAGCCCCTGTATGCAAGTTACTCCATTTGCAGGAGAAATCCATGCAAATGAGGTGAATTTGTGATCCAGGAAGCTAGAAACCGGCCGTTCAGGACTAGTGTAATCTGCAGAAATGTACTCGGTTAGTAACTGAGTACATTTCTGCAAATTCCAAAACGGAGCCGTGACAGCTCCAAATAAAGAGTGCATATCATTCAGGAAGTATGCCAATGGCCAAGTATAAGGCCATTGGCATTGAAAACAGTTTAGAAAATAAAAAAAAATCAACTTTTAATTTTTTTTAGCTGATCTCAGCCGTTTAAGCATAGGACAGTTACGCGCAAATGGGATCGAGGAGAAAATAAGAAAATAAACCTAAAATAAGCATTCCAACTAAAATCACTATTCTGCCATTAAAGTCAATGGCAGGCAGAAGACAACATGGCCAGTGAGTAGTGGTTGCTAAGGGGGGAGGCTCAGTGTGAGACATGTAACTATGCATTAGCAGGCGATCCTATGGACATGAGGGGAATGATAGTGAATCCCAGATTTTCCCAGCATGCTAGTCAGCTCCCAACAGTGTAAGAGCAGGAATAGCTTGGCGCAAGCCTAGGAGTTAGCTGACATCACAAGAGTGTGTGTCAGGCATACTGTAAGCAGACTGGAGCCCTGTGGCTCAGGTTTGCTCCTAGCTTAGCACAGCTAGGCAAGGGGGTGTGTCTGAGTCTGCCTAGCACTCTTTACATTGCCTAAGCGGGTATGCGTGCCGCGCTCCGGGTTTTAAAGAAAAAAAAAGGTAAACCAGCAAATAGCAGCTCTGTGCACATTTCAGCACTGTGTTTGCGCGGCACGCCCCTGGGCTTAAACAGGAAGGCAATGAGAAGGGAAAACAGTAGTAGGAAGTTAATCAAGGATAACTAGCATAGCTGGCAGGTGAAATGTATCAGAATCAGTGAATTACACAGGCAGCAGACCAGCCCAGCCCAGAACACTACTATAAACTATGCAAACACCTTCCCCTCTGGTTTTTCCCATACTCTACACCACTGGTGTATACAAGCGGGGAACTTTTAACAAACAAAACTACAAAATGAAAGGGGCTGCAGCAGGCATCATACAACAACATGTGCAAGAGGCTGAGGGTGGTGAGGATGTGAATACTGCCGATCAACCCATAGTGAGGAGACGGAGAAGAGTGTACACACCCAGGGTAACCTACTAGAGGCTACATGAGCTGGAGATAGTGGAGCACTATAGGGTGGACATGGACCTCCTACAGCAAATTGTTGAGCTGTGCCAGCCACATCTGACACACCGAACTGACCGAGGGGAACCCATCCCAGTGGATACCAAGGTATGTGTAGGCCTAGGAATACTAGCCACAAGTACCTCCCAAAGCTCAACTGGGGATATCATGGGGATCTCACAGGCATCAGCATCGAGAGTATTCCACCAATTCCTGGATGCCATGTCAGCACATGCCAGTGAGCATGTATATTTCTTCAACACCCGTGAGGTGTTGGCCAGCAATATGCGTCTCTTCCACCAAATAGCAGAATACCCTGAGGTAGTGGGTGCTATAAACTGCACGCACATACACATCAAAGCAAACCCAGTGATCAGGGTAGGGCCTACATCAACCGCAGGGATTTCCCCTCCATCAAATATCAGGTCATGTGCGATGCCCAGGGCATTATATTGAATGTGTGTGCTGGCTACCCTGGAAGCTATCACGATTCCCACATCTGGCATCTGATGCAGCTGTACCAGAGATTTGCCAATGGGGACATCCCCTATGGTCACCTAGTAAGGGTTGCCGGTTACACACTGGAGCCGTGGCTGATGACACCCATCAGAAATGCACATACACCTGAACAAGAACGCCATAATGAGGCACACGCACAGACCAAACTTATAAGAGAGCATGTGTTTGGGATGCTGAAGTCATGGTTCCGGTGCCTGGACACATCCGGTGGAGCCTTGCAGTACTCACCAGCTATATGTACTCAAATTGTTATGGCTATGCTACACAATATGATCCTGTGGAAACAGCTGCAGCAGGAACAGCATGGGGCAGGGCCACACAGCCCCCCCACCAATGCCAAGGCCTGCACAGGTCTAGAGTAACTCGGCGGAGGAACAACCTGTGCCTGCCCCAGTAGACAGATGGAGGCATGCCCAGTATGCCCTGGCCTTGGCAAAGAGGCAACTCATAGCACATACATTGACACAGTAGGGACCCAGGGAATGGCACCTCTGTCTGACTCGCACATACAGTAAAAGGGATGCTAAACATGACACTGCCTGTGCTCAACCAGGTATAGGGAGTGTACCATGTGCATCCAACATAGGCAGCCCTCCAGCATCATCCTCAGTCCTGGCACACCCACAAAGTAAGTAAATCAACCTACCAATTGCCAAATGGAGTAGAATATGTCGCTACTTGTATGTATGGTATGGATGTAGGCATGCAAGGTAATTGGGTGGCTGAATGTTATGGCAGCAGATAGTAGACATCCATAGTGGCCCCATGACATCTGTAACACATACTGGAGTCACCACAGTAGCCAGTACTACACAAGATGACAAAACCCACTGCAGGAAATGTGCTGGGTGACATGTGTGTCCATATGACTCACACATTCCAGTCAGGGAGGTTCACATACCCAACAACAGTCTCAGCCACCAGGGCAGGTGTAGATAAGCACAAACAGAGCCTGTGTTATGGCCTCTGAATTATGACTATGGGTAACCTCCCCCCAGGCCTACACAGACAGACTACAGCAGGTCAGGCAATGGGATGTTAGTTCTGAAGGGTAGGAAGTCAGACACTAATATGTAGGGCAACCAAAGCTAAGACCTGTAGTACACTGATATGCCTCTAGTCAGTATGATAGGTTAGAATACAGAATGAAATGGAGTACCTGACATACCAGTACAGTCATAGAAAATGTGTGCAAGTGCCAGGTGTGCCCCCCATCCTACGTAGACATGTAGAAACAGTAAGGTGTGCCCCCCCAATCATGTGTAGAAATGTAGAAACAGTCAGGTGTCCCCCCAATCCTGTGTAGAAATGTAGTAACAGTCAGGTGTGCCCCCCAATCCGGTGTAGAAATGTAGAAACAGTCAGGTGTGTCCCTCCATAATCCTATATAGAAATGTAGTAACAGTCAGGTGTGCCCCCCCCCCCCACTGCTATGTAGACATGTGGAAACAGACAGGTCTGCCTCTTCCACAATCCAGTGTGGAAATGTAGTGACACTCAGGTGTGCCCCCCCAATCCTGTGTAGAAATGTAGTAACATGTATGAGTAGGTATAATACAAGTGGAGCACAGATGCCCAGAGGTGGCCAGGGTAGCAGGATAGGTCGTAGCATTTGCACAATATGCAGGTCTGTGTGTTAGGATGGTGTGTGTTTCATAATGTGTTAGAGTGGTCAGTATGTATGCATGTTGAGGTAAGACCTGGTGGCCATTGCCCACTACTGCTGATGACAGGGACAAGCCTTCACAACTGCAGTGCTAAAGACAATCCCCACCCATATAACACATGCTAGCAGTAAGGCATTGTAAATATATGGTGGTAATATGTGTCACCATCTGAAAGACTGACAAGGCATGGCTTTCGGGCTAGATATACAAGCAGTATACAGGGGAAAGTACCCCAGACATACAGTATATATTGTGTCACTGCGAAATGGAGACACCCTTGGATTTGTACATATAGGTATGCATTACAGTAACTGGACCTGTAGTAGGGGATACCGGTGATGTCTGCCTGAACACCTGCAGATCACAAAGGAGGTAGAACTGCTGTATTGGGAATCAGCTGATGTACCTGCACATGCCAGCTTAACTGGAATGCCCCATGCATATCTGTGTGTCAGATGCAAGGAGTGTCCATAGCAGACATGCACCCAGCCACATAAACACCACCCACAGGCACCTCTCTGGTAATATCCCTGCTGTGGGGAATGGGTACATTAAGACCCCACCTGTACATGGCAATAGCAGAAGACTGCAGCATGCAGTGCAGGTGTCCCATGCAGGTGTGTCCCTAGCTGTAGGTAGCACCCTGCCAGCATCCACACCACCCGATCAAGACTGATAGAAGGTGTTGGCATTCAGATTCGAGGGCAAACCAGAATATAAGACTTGCTTTAAAGCATTAAGTACTGACTTATTGAAACTTGAGGAACAGTTAAAGGAAAGGAAGAGGAATAAATTCCTCAGAGATCTGGCCGACTATGAAAGGGGTGACCCCTTTAATCAGGATAATACAAAGAGGGTTCATTTTGTACAGCAACCTAAAAACATGGCCAAGAGAAAAAGGCCATGTCCCATCCTCAAAAAATTATCAGGGTCTGGTCTACATAGTACTGGGGAAGATTCTTCCTCTGGTTAAGAACCAGATATCTCTGGTCCTACAGGGTCACCAGCCCACAAATGCACCAACACTAGTGCCCCTTTAGGACCAAAAGTAGAAGGGGAGGGAGGAAACATCAATCGGGTAGACGACATGCAGATGTTGTTGAGAATGATTACCATGAAACAATAAATGTAAGTAACATTTCTTCTTACACCCTTACTGAAGCTGAGATTAATATACTCAGTAAAGGGCTTTCATTCATCTCTGGTTTCGTTGTGTCTGAGGACAGTCTTGTGGATGATGTGTTGAGGTTTTGTCGAAATTTGAATTTAAAAATGTTTTTTCAGGATAAAGAAACTACTAATGTTCAACAGGAATTTAGATATCATAGTTCGACTTTCACGCCACCTCTGCATCATACTGTCTCTCTGTTTCAGAAATCTATTCTCAAAGATCTACATTTTCATGCCAAAGAAACCAGGGTGAAACCAATTAACCTAGCCAGGGCAAACATGGAGGTAATTTCAAGCTTGGCCAATAACCATCAGCTAGTTATTTTAATGGTTGATAAAGGGGATGCTGTTGTGGTTCAAGATTGGACCCAATACCACAATGAGGAAAATAAAGAACTTTCAGATGGCAGATATTAGTCACACTTGACCATTGATCCTACTCCATTTTTAAGAAAAAGATTGATGAATTTTTACTATCAGCTAAAGATGAGGGGATAATCTCGCAAATTACTTTACAACATGTTACTGTGAATGAACCAGCACATCAATATATATATATATATATATATATATATATATATATTTGCCTAAAATACACAAATATGTTACCAACCATCAGGTAGACCTATTGTATCAGGCAGAAATTTGTTAACGGAACCCCTTTCCATCTTTAGATACCTCAGGCCCCATCTCAAATGGGTACGTGCCCGAATACAGGATACCATGCAGTTCCTGAGAATCATTTCGGATACACAGTTGAAACCAGGTTGGTTGCTCTGCACATTGGATGTAAAAGCATTATATACCAATATACCACATTGGGCTGGTATAGATGCACTTGAATATTGGCTATACAAATACGAACTTTACCAACCTGGTTTCAACACTTTTCTCATCATCCTTTGTGAACATGTCCTTACCAAAAACGTCTTTTTCTATCAAGAAGAATGTTTCTTCAGAGTAAGGGCACAGCCATGAGTGCTTCTTTTGCGCCAATCTACGCTGATTTATTCATGGCCTATGTGGAAGAGCAGATTATTTATGATCCACTATATAATCTTTACCTTGATGAAATTGACATTTGGAGGAGGTATTTGGATGACTGCTGGTTGGTGTGGAGGTCGGATGCTGAATATTTACATGAATTTGCTGAATATCTTAATGAAAATAAATGGGGCATTGAATTTACAGTCAATTATGATTTAAATAACATCGTTTTTTTGGATGTCAGTATAACTAGAAATACTGACCATACCCTTTCCACTCAGGTTCACCGTAAATTCTCCCAGTACAACTCCCTCCTCCACGCCACCAGCTTTCATCCTCCTCATGTTTGTCAAAATATTCCAAAATCCCAGTTCATTAGAGGTAAACATATCTGTTCTGAAACAGAGACTTGCAATACTTATAAACATGATTTGATTATGAGATTCAAGGACAGGGGCTGGTTATGTATATAGGGGGTCCCATTCGATTGATGGCTTGGCCAGGGATGAACTTCTCCAATATAAAGACAGACATACTAATGATGGTTCTCCCATTCGTTTCATTACTAAATATGGCAGAAATACTGATTCATTAATTCATAGTGTCAATCACCACTGGAATATGTTATTGGCTGACCAAACACTTTCTGATATTTTACCAACCAGAGACTCTTTCACTTTCAAGAAAGGTAAAAATTTAGGTTCATTTTTTAATCACCATAAGCATTCTCTACCCGATACGTCTTTGTCACAAACAACCCTCTTAGGTGATAGATTAGTTGGCTGTTTCCCCTGCGGTCACTGATCTTATTGCCCCATGTTTGTTAAATCTAAATCATTCTCTAGTCATAACACCAGTCAGGTTTTTGATTTATCATTTTTTGCCAGCTGCCAATCAGATTGGGTTATATATTTGGCCACATGCCATTGTTCGGCATTTTATGTTGGACAAACTTCACGTCCTATAAAATTTAGGGTGGGGGAACATCTTAGTGAAATCAGAAATAGCAAAATGACCAATGCACTGTATAAACATACTCTTTCACATCCAAGTGCTTCCTTCAATTTTATTATTATTGATAAAAATTAAAGCTCCTAGATCCAACAAATTGGGCTGGCATAACATCCTGAAAAAAAGGAGACAGAATGGATTATTAAACTTGGGGGATTATTCCCTCCTGGACTTAACGAGCATTTATAATTCATGTTCTTAACTGACTGTTTGAATTAACAATTTACTATATAAGGTGTGTATCAAATGCCATGATCTTTACACCGAGGAAGGCATTTTTAATTTTTGCCGAAACCGGTTTGTTGTTTGTGCACTTACTTTTTCTGTTTGATATGTAGTTTTTACTGCCAACGGAGTAAACATTTAATATCACCTTGTTGCTACAGCTGCTGGTCTTATCTTTTTTGGCTTTGACATTGGTTCTGTTTGAGTTCTTGCAGCTGTCGTACTTGCAGAGGCTTCAGTTTCTCTATGAACACCTATCGCACCTACCCTGTCACCCTAGGGGAATATACTGTATGGTGGTCTGGGACTGTAGGACTGACAGAATGCAATGGCCTGCCACATCTGGCCTGCAGCAACACCTAATGCTCCCACAGACTTCTGCCAAAGGCTTGTGTCTCACACATACTGCCAATGCATGTTATGTCATGGACACACAAATACCAACATAACACACTGCACATAAGCCATATGCAAGGCCATGTGGACAAACCACAGAAACATGTCCACTATGTCCCACTGCTTGAACTGTGGACCAACACTAATACATATCTGTGATGGGGTGATACCCTTAGAGAAAGTATCAGAGAATGTATGCATAAAGTATGGAAGAGGTTAGAATAACAGTGGGGGGTGTGGGATCATGGGCAGCATGGAATGTGCAGGTTCTGACACCAATCTGTGTGCACACACTATTCCTGGCTGCAAACACATAAATGGGTGGCTACACACCTGCCCATACACCACAATAGGGTACATTTCCTAACCCATGGCCCCTGCCTCTGCCTAACCTGTGCAAATCTGTACAGCTGTGAGGCATTGCCACAGCAAGATAAGCCCATACTGTCATGTTGATAGGCGGACAAGTATGGGATCCTCTGCCAGCACTTTACCAGGGTGCTGAACCGGATACACAAACCCAGCACCAAGTGTCTGCAGCTCCCCCTCCAGAATGGCATAACTTACCATGGATACGTAGGTGTCTTCCCACAATACTGGACACAGCTGCAGTCACCTTTGTCCCCCAAGTCATCACTGTGAGCAAGAATGCCCAAATGACAGTACATGAGGACAGAGAACATCACATGTCTGAATACCTCTGCTAACAGCAGTACCATGCAGCTGAAGCAGCACAGACACAATCACCTACAGTACACACTATCCCCTGCACAGTTTGTCCCCATATTGCCAAATGATCAACGGATACCCTGCAGAAACACTATGCTACCTGTAGGTGTACAACACAAAGGTCTGCACTGCAGTACAAACTACCTGGAATCGATCCACACATTCAATACAGAAGGGCATACTGGGCATGCTCACACACTTATATGAAGGCCATGTCTGCAAACAACAGTGGACCAGACATATCTGGCAGTTGCAAATGTTAGTGCAGACACTCCTCAGTATGCACCACTCATGCTTTGCACACACACTGGATAGGAATACAGGCACATATCCAAGGACAACACACTATAATAAGCCAAAAGTAGACGTACATAGATGTGTGGAAGAGAGTAACTGTCACAAGGGGCCATTCATTATGAGGCCTGTCCCACCCAGCACACAGCCAAATGGCTACAACCACATGAGGTTCAGATGTCACTCACTGTAGACCTTAGCCATGGGTATCTGTCAGCATTACGGACTATGTGCTAGCTGTGCAATATGACTGTACAAGGAAGTAGTCATCTAGCAGCTGTATACACGTACCTGTGGAATATAACCCTGCGTGTGCCCACATGTGGTGTGTCAACCTCTAGATGAATGGGTTATGGCCCATGCACACACACTGCCCTCCCCATAGCCCTACTATGACAAGCCAGCTGAGGTCATCCACTTTGAAATACACCCTTGTGAAAGGTGTAGGCCAGTAATCTCCGTGGCACTTCCTATAACTGCATACTGCTGAAGTGTGATAAACTAGTTAGGTAGGAGTTCTAATTCCAGACATGGCAATTTTGTGTGTGTGTGTGTGTGTGTGTGTGTGTGTGTGTGTGTGTGTGTGTGTGTGTGTGTTTGTGTGTGTGTGTGTCTGTCTGTGCCAAGAGCAATGCTTTTTAGGCTAGTCACACTCATTAGAATTCAAATGCCCTACTTTGGCAAGAGTGCTGATGTCATACACTGTGAAATACACCTCGTGGAAAATTGCAACCTAGTAATCTCTGTGGTGTATCCTATTACTGCGTACTGCTGTAGTGTGATAAACTAGCTAGGTAGGAATTCTAATCCCAGACATGGCAAGTGTGTCTGTGTAGAGAGCAATGCTTTTTAGGCTAGTCGCACTCACTACAATTCAAATGCCCTACTTTGGAAAGGCTGCTGATGTCATACACTGTGAAATACACCTTTCGGAAGGTTGTAGCCCAGTAATTACCGTGGCTTGCCCTATAACTGCATACTACTGTAGTGTGATAAACTAGTTAGGTAGGAGTTCTAAACCCAGACATAGCAACTGTGTGTGTGTGTCTGTCTGTGTAGGGAGCAATGCATTTTATGCTAGTTACACACACTACGATTCAAATGCCCTACATTGGCAATCCTGACAATGTCATTCACTGTGAAATACACCTTTGGGGAAAGAGTACTCCAGTAATCCCTGTGGTGCATCCTATAACAGCTTCATGTTGTAGTGTGATATAGAAGTCTGGTAGGGGTTTTATTCCAACACATGGCAATTGTGGATGTTTTGTGTGTGTTTCTATGTCTGTGTTGGAAGCAATGTGTTTCAGCCTAGCCACACTCACTACAATTCAAATGCCCTACTTTGGCAATCCTGCTGATGTAATTCATTGTGAAATACACCTTTGGGGAAGGAGTAATCCAGCAATCCCCATAGTGTGTCCTATAACAGCTTTATGCTGTAGTGTGATATAGAACTCTGGTAGGGGTTCTATTCCCACACATGGCAGTTGTGGATGTTTTGTGTGTGTTTCTATGTCTGTTTAGGGAGGAATTCATTTTAGCCTAGCCACACTCACTACAATTTAAATGCCCTACTTTGGCAATCCTGCTGATGTCATTCATTGTGAAATACACCTTTGGGGAAGGAGTACTCCAGTAATCCCTGTGGTGCATCCTATAACAGCTTCATGCTGTAGTGTGATATAGAACTCTGGTAGGGGCTCTATTCCCACACATGGCAGTTGTGGATGTTTTATGTGTGTTTCTATGTCTGTGTAGGGAGCAATGCATTTTAACCTAGCCACACTCACTACAAGTCAAATGCCATACTTTGGCAATCCTGCTGATGTCATTCATTGTGAAATACACCTTTGGGGAAGAAGCACTCCAGTAATCTCCATGGCGTGTCCTATAACTGTGTAGTGTTGTAGTGTAATAAGCTAGTTAGGAAGGAGTTCTAATCCTAGACATGACAGGTGTGTCTGTGTGTGTGTCTGTAAGTCATATCCTGTGTGGAGGTGGGCGTGAGTGTGTAACAACTGGACTCAATGTGGAGTGGGTTTTATATATTTCTTATATGGTGGCCCTAGTATATATCACAATGTCCACCATACAGGGATAACAGATATGAAATAGCTGAGAGGCTGGGGTGCAAATCCATAACCCTACATGTGACATCAAGGTCAGGCAAACAAAATTAGCAACCCTAGTATCACCCAGAGAACACTCTCAACCCATGTCTCATACACACACACACTTGCCTAGGCAGCAGTCGCTATGTTGGTAGTACCCTGCATATTGCCCACTGATAGTAACCATGGTGTGATTGCAGTGGGCTACAGAGGGCATGGCACCCTGTCTTTCTGTCCTATAGGCATGTACATGCCAACAGTGCACCTTCCCCATGTGCCTCACTGGACACCTGCAACACCTGTGGTGCCATTAAGTGTGACCCACAAAGGACATACCATGCCTGAAAAACATGCCCTGTATGGACAGATGCCACTGACACTAGGGAATGCTGGTATCATGCTATCAATGTAGGTGCAAGGTAAACCTGCTGTCCATTAACAGTTACTGCCACATGAGGCCAGGACTGGCACATCTGATAATAACAATCTGTGTACACAACATTGGCCAGACACCCCAGGCAGAGTTCCACATGTCACTGTACATGCATTTGGGAGGTGTGCACATCCCAGACACCGACCATGTCATGGACTAAGGAACACATACATGGCAAGCAATGCACAGCATTGGCCATATGCAAGTCACCCAGGTGACTGAATGGTGAATACAATATCCACCTGTGTGGGCAAATCCAGAAACTACCCCCCTGAGCCACAATGCAGACCATTGTCATGTGGGCTGATGCCAAGATATACCCATCACCTAGCCTTATATAGCTGTCTGGCACAGTCGACCACTACACGCATGTGAAGCAATGCACCCATGCATGTCAGTACTGGCACCCTGTGTGTGTGTGTGTGTGTTATATGATGCATATAATCACATTCACATGACCCCTGTGGTGCATGTGATACCTGCACAATAATGTGTTGTGGCAATCTCACAGGTGATGTGCTGTATTTCTGGCCCTGCCAAGTGTGTCAATGTGTGTGCATCCCTGTGAGAGTGTGGCTGTTTTGATACTGGCACCTGTTTATGTGAAGAGGCATGTGTACTACACCTACTGTATAGCTACCATATCCCTGTTGCAGATGTCAATCACCATCACATATACATTTTGAGGGCTCCTCAACATGTAACCTATGTGGTGTATCCAATAAATGCACATAAATGTGATAGCACTACATAGATGTCAGTGGTTTGACACCCTGTGTTGGTAGGTGTGTGACACAAACATCCTTAAGTTTTACTCTCCCACCCCTCCCTGACTTTAGTTTGCCTCTGTCTGCCTCTCTCACTCCATCTCTGGTGGATGTGAAGAGCTACACCTGCTTTGCTTAGGCAGTAGCATGTGTATGTTAAGTGATGTTCATGATTGGCTGATGGCGTCTGCATGAATTGCAGCCCTCCTCTAGCTGATTGCATGTGGAACAGCTGTGGTAACATTCCCATTGCTAGTTGCATGGAGACACTCTCCAATATCTTGGAACACCATGTTGGTTTTGGGCCTTTTCATTCACTGTGAGCAGGAACTCGTTCTGTTGTTTAGCAAACAGCATCTCAGATGGATTGGGGATTTACCTCTAACAACATACACTGTGGAAACAGGGCAACACACAGGAAGGGGGTGTGCCTGACTTGACTACAGACTGTAAGTGCTGCTATACTGCATTTGGAGTAATGTTGGTTTAACAGGGTGTGTGGGTATGGCTGTCCTATATGTTTTAATAACTACCATATCAGTGCTATGTTTATGAGGAAACCCCATCTGTAGGGTCATGTGCAGACTGAGCAGTGTGTGATGCCTTTTGTTTCATGTGTTACCCACAGAGCACCTATCTGTGGACTGCAGGAGGTAGTGTGAGGATTGCAGTCTGTAGATGGTGACAGCTGTGAGAGTTACTGACTTCATATACCTCATAGGATATATGTTGCAACAAACCCTGTTACAACAGTAAATGTATGAGGTTATCACAGCAACATGTCAATATTGACCCTGTGTATATACTTCCAGCCACAAATCTGTCAACCTTTGTACATATGTCAAGCAGTAAGAGGTGCATATCTGCTGTACACTATAATTAGTGACATCATATCTGATAACAAGCCAGTGAGATAATTCCACCTAAAACGCGGCTTCTCAGCGCTTCTGTGGATCCCTAGTGATATCTGCATTGCTTACTGTACTTATTTCCTTGTTTCACTTGAAAGAAAGTTACTGTTTGTCGTTTTTGCATTTAAGTTACTGTAACACATTGCACTTAAGTTACCTGGCACTTGCTCACTAAAGCAATTATATAAGTCAGCACTAAAAATTAAAAGCACTACACCCTCACTCCCCATTGGCCCTTGTTTTCAATTATAAAGGAATTCCCAATATTATTCTAGCATGTCCAAAGGTCAGTTGTCAATCTCCTCTCCGGTCCAGCTGGTGAACCTGGGAATCTTGAGGCAATGTTACAACTGCCTCATGTACACAGACAACCCTCTCCTCCTCCCAACAAATTCCAACACATGTGAGAGATGCAACCATATAGCCAAACTGGAGGCTAAGCTCTCTCAACTCAGTACTGGCATAATCAGTCAGGAGGAGAAGGAAACCACACTCACTACAATTCCAGTCTCACATAGACCTACCACGACAGCAAACCAAACACATAATCACACAAAAACATACTCGGAGGCTCTAAATAAAGATCTGCCTAAGCAGCAGAGACCTCCAAAGCAGACACCCAAGCAACTGCTACCCCAAAACAAAACACGTGCAACTCATATCTCACAAAGCCAGTGTGCCAAACACAGCCCTTAAGGCTAAACAACACACCTGATACACTTGTAATAGGTGACTCTATCATCAGGCACACTGACGTCCCGCTCACCAGGCTGAACAAGGAGAAGGTCACGGTGAGCAGCCTGTCGGGCGCTAGGATCCGCCACATAACACAAGCACTCAGGTCACTCCAAGGCAAGTACAAATATGATTCAGTCATTGTCCATGCTGGTGTGAATGACCTGAGATGTACCTCCCTGGACTACATGAAAAGAGACATAGAGGAGCTCTCTGAGCATGTAGCCCAGGCCGGCATGACCCTGACCTTGAGTAGCATCTTACCCTCACCAAGAATGATGCCACAATATGAAGACAAGATGATCAATTTCAACAATTGGCTTAAGTACTGGTGTCATTCAAAGGGGATCCAATGCCTGTCAGCCTGGGATGATATGCTCGACAAGCCACGATGCTTCGCTAGGGACGGCTTGCACCTGTCACCCCTGGGCTTTCGGATATTGGCAAAGGCTCTTGCTACCCCCATAGTGCCTTTTTTAGGCAAGGCTCAAAAGACCAACCCACCTCCATAGGTATCACAAGGGATAAGAAACTAAGAGTAATGCTACTCAACGCCAGAAGTCTAAAAATCAAGATGCACGCACTTGAAACTCTCCTTAGCATGGAGAACATCGATATCTGTGCAGTAACAGAAACTGGTTCAGGGCTCCCGAGAGCACCCCAGCACTACCAGGTTATACCTCATACCATGCTTTTCGGCCCCAAAACTTGGACTGAACCACAAAAGGAGGGGGGGTATCGATATTCATCAAAGATACCCACACCTCCAGGTTAGTGGCAAAGCACGAAGCATCAGAGACTATCCATATGCAACTAACAGATGGGTAAAACTGCCTTCCAGTTTATAGCCTTCTACAGACCACCCTCCCAAACCCAGGAACCCCACTCGGCCTTCCTGAGAACACTGGAAAATATGAAGGTCTCTCCAAACACCATTATATTGGGCGACTTCAACTACCCAAACATACACTGGGAGAATTACTCTAGCTCCAACACCCTAGCCCAAAGGTTTCTAGAATTCATAAACTCAAATTCTATGGAACAACTTGTTACCACTCCCACAAGAGGGGAAAACATACTAGACCTGATCATCACCAACATGGGGACTCTATGCCCCAGACCAGAAGTGTATCCCTCACTGGTAAGATCAGACCATAAACTGATCTCACTGGATATTCACATCCCGACCCCACCCCCTGCCCAGAAAACCACAGTGAAAAACTTCTCTAAAGCAAATTTCACACTCCTCAAAACCGAGGTGGAATCCTTCAAAGCCCCCGGGCCTGTGGAAAATACGGCCCAGACCGCAGAATCCTTTACAAATGCAATCTATGAACACCTTCAGGAATGCATGGATCATGCAATCCCAAATAAAACCAAGACCCAATCCTCCAAAGGCAGACGTCCTGTTTGGTGGACCCCAGCCATAAACAAACTATACAATAGAAGGAGGAAGCTACTACATGATAGAGCAGAATCCCAAAAAGGGAAGGCATCTCTGATCAGTATTAGCAAAAAACTAAGGGCACTCATAAAATCGTCTAAGGCCAGCTTCGAGAGAAAAATTGCACAGGACACTAAGGATAATCACAAGGCTTTCTTTAGTTATGTTAGGAACCTGGGTGGGAATTCCCAGATATGCGCAGAATTAGTTCAAAATGACAAAAAATACACCAAACCCACAGGCATTGCCAACATCCTAGCTGACAGGTTCAGCGCAAACTTCTCCCCCCCTCCCCACCAAAAGGACAAATATCTATCCCAGCAGAGTGCTGCCCCCCTGACATCTTAGATGCTCAGATAAGAGCCGCCCTCTCCAAAGCAAAAAACACAGCATCAATGGGACCAGACGGTGTCCCGGGCTGCGTCCTACATGAACTCCAAGAAGATCTAAACCCAAACATAAAACTACTATTCAATCTCAGCCTTACTACAGGATATGTACCCAAAGAGTGGCGTACAGCAACAGTGGTCCCTCTCCACAAAGGTGGTGCCTCAACGGACCCTGGAAACTATAGCCCATAAGCCTGACTAGCTTGGTCTGCAAAGCTATGGAAAGGATCATCATGGACCTCATAAATAAAGATATTGGGGACCTACAGACACTGGATCCTACCCAGTTCGGCTTTGTTAAGGGCAGATCCTGCCTCTTAAACCTGGTCAACTTCTTTGAAACAGTCACCAAGGCCATTGACGAAGGGAAGGTGGTCCACACAGCCTACCTGGACCTCACAAAAGCCTTCGATACAATACCCCACTCGGGCATTATAGATAAGCTCACCAGCTTCAATATAAACCCCTATGTCACTAGATGGGTTGCAAACTGGCTCAAGGACAGAACCCACATGGTTAGAATTGCTGGAGCCATGTCAGACTCCAAACCAGTTACAAGTGGCATCCCACAAGGCTCAGTCCTGGGACCTCTCTTGTTCGGTATATATTTCTCGGAGGTACAGGCCAACACAGAAGGACTGTGGCTGACCAAGTTCGCAGATGACTGCAAACTGTGTGCCATAATCGACCCTCCAGCCGACACAAGCATCCTCCAAAAGGGCCTCAAAGAAACAGACAACTGGTGCCAGAGCCATGGGCTCAAGCTAAATGCCAAAAAGTGCATAGTCATCCCCTTTGGCAAAAACAAAGTGCCCACAAATTACCACATAGGTGGTAATCCATTAAGTACAGAAGAAGTAATTAGGGACCTGGGGACCCAAGTTGATAGCAATCTCTCATTTGACAACCACATGGCCAAAGTGGTTAGAAAAACATTTTATATAGCCCACCTAATCATGAAGGGATTCACATCTAGATTAGGGGAGGTCATAGTGCCTCTTTACTCATCCCTCATCAGGCCCATAATTGAGTACAATGCCCCTTTTGGGATGTACCTTACCAAACACCTGCAGCAACTGGAAAGACCCCAAAAGTACCTCACCAAGAGGATCAAAGGGCTCAAACATATGCCATATGCTGCCTGGTTAAAGAAACTCCAGCTCTACTCAGTGGCATACCGCCTGCTCAGAGGCGACCTGTGCCTGACGTATAAAGCCATGTCCAGCCCGGAATTAAGGGACATGCTGCACCTCAAAAAATCCAAATCCCATCGAGCTACACGCTCGAGAGACTTGAACCTCAGCACTGAAATAAATAGGACATGCTGGAGGGACAGATTCATAACCCAGAGGCTCCCTTCACTCTGGAATAAAATCCCAGTCCAGGTTAGGCAGAGTCCCTCATTGACTCTCTTCAAGAGGAATCTTGATGAGTGGATGGGAGATCGTAGGGTTTACAGGTATCACTTCTGTGTCACTGTTAGACAGAGGCACAGTATACTAACCTCGAAAAAGGGCATAGCAAAATTAATTTAAAATGGGTGGCAAAAGCCAAACATACTCTGGCTAGGCTTATAAATGCACTAGGGCAGATAGCCTAGTATGAACCTATGAACCTATGAACCTATGAGATATCAGACTGCTACATATGTTATGTATAGTAGGGGTTATATTTGATGACAGAACCTGGACATTCTGTGGTTGTGTGTACAGTACTGAGGTCTGTGTATGTAAGGTGAATGTCGACAGTGTGTTTATTGTCTATATGTACTGTGGCCTGTGTACAGACTGTGGTAGATGTCATTGTTCCTGGTCCCGTTCTATCTGATGTTACATGCTGCTCCACTGTATGTTACCCTATCGGCTTACATGTTTGTAGGGCCATAAACACACATGTCCCATACCACAGACAGGCATTGGACTACACTGTGTAGTGGCCCAGTATGTGTAGGGTTAGTGTGTGAGTGGCACATATGAGGATAGTGTCGAACAGAGAGTCCATATACTGCAATATTACACTAGCTTACCATACGTGGCTGTGACGGTGTTCACATTGGCTGTGGTTATGCACTTTGACACTGATGTATCATACTCTGTGCTGTGACATGCCTGTAGAGCCTGCTATATATGCAGGTACATGTGCATTCCCCCACAGGAAACGTAGGCCAGTGTTGAGCCAGTCTGCCTGTAGCCTGCACAGTACTTTGTTACATGCCTAGCAGCTTAGTGTACTTACCCAGTGGGATGTCAGATGTACTGCTGCTGGGCCTCCCTTAACAGTCATGTATGTCATACAGAGCAGTGGGATGCTGTACAGATGTATGTCAATACCTAGTGGGTAGTATGTGGCCATGGCACCTCTGTACCCTCAGTTATTATGTGTCAGGACAGACAGGGGTGTGTGAATGCATAACGTATGGGGGCAAGTGTATACCAGTTGTTATGTGTTATACATCTACATGGCTGTTAACATCCACATTGTCAGGCTTGGTCCACATGTCTTGCACTAAGGGGTTCTGTATATACCTCTGGACTGTCTAGAGTGTCTCAGTATGTACACATATATTGGCCAATATCTCTGCTGTAGTCCACAGGAGCATTATGTGCTAGCAGAGGTACTGTACTATGATGTCCTTAGGATGTCTGTCACTAGCCAATGGCGCATATGTTAAAAGCAGATGTGACCTCCGACACACCCCATGTCTGTGAAGACAATCCCTATTACAGTAGCAATACTCTACAAATATACCTGCTATGTACACCTGACATCCCCTTGCACTACAAAGCTGGGACTATAAGGGATGAGGTAGGGCTACACTCCATGTTCAGGGCCTATGGTGAAAATATATGTACATATAATTATCCAGGTATCTATATAGATATATACACATATACATATCGACATATATAGATGGACATGTGTATGTATATATACATATATATATATATATATATATATATATATATATATATATATATATATATACATATATATATATATATATATATATATATATATATATATATATATATATATATATATATATATACATATCAACACCCAGATATATACATATACAGAGCAATATATGTCTACACATATACAGATACAGATACATATGCACATATACATATGGATATCTACATATATATTGACAGTAGTAGGTATATCAGAATAGATATGTATGCACATATATAGATATCTACATATATACCATCATAACTAGGCATACCTGTACACATAGGATGTGCATACATATATAGCTATATAGACATATATCTATATATATATATACATATACATATATCTATATATACATAAATCTATATATACATACAAGTTTATATGTTTATATATATATATATATATATATATATATATATATATATATATATATATGTACATACAAAGAGATGTACACATGGCTATATATATATATATATATATATATATATATATATATATATATATATATATATGTAGCACTATACAGATGTGTATACAGAAATATGTATGAGTATACATGTGTATGTGCATGTAGACATATATAGACCTATTATATGTATACACCCATATTCCTGTCATGATTTAACTCACAGTTGTGTATACCCTCCCAGATGTATCTCACCATATGTGTCTGCTATGTGCATATTGTGTTAAAACAACATATGCGATGCAACAGTCATATTAATAACAAGGACTACACAATTCAGGAACTAAAGCTAATTGTTCATTTCTACTCAATATGTATATTGACAGCTATATTGGTAAAACAACAGCTGTCTTTGCAGAGGTCATGGCGTAGTGGTTAAGTGCTGTGATATCAGTGTACAGGGTCCTTGGTTCAAGACCTGCAAGGGCTGTTCAATTTGTTGCTGGGCAGAACAAGGGCTGTCAGATACAGAGTGGTTAAGGCAGTTTTGAGCAGCTTTAAGTGGGTTAGCATGGGTTTGCATGAAGCTAAGCAGTGCTGAGCTATGGGCAAATGTACGGGTGCTTACACAGTGTAGGCTTCACTTACCAGTGCGCAAATCAGCTCAGCTGTTATATTGCACAATGTTGATACTTTCTAAGCATGGCTTAGCCCTGGTAACCAGGTCACACCACCCAGTCTGATAATCTGTAATAAGTGTATGTAATGCCATGTACAATACATGCGCCTATGTGCTGTCATTACTGTAGTAAGGGGTGTGAGTGTCATGTGTAGGGAAAAGACATATATGAGGCCTGTACAGCACTATCTGTGTGAATGTGTTACATACAGGTGTAGTAGCCCAGGGTACGTGCTGTCACACTGGCATGTAGTGTATCATGGCAGTACTACTGTTGACAGTGCTAACCCAGGCAAGAGCAGAGTGCTAAATGTAGTACTGACAACAGGCACACCTCTGGGCATAGCAGGACACTGAGATCTCCCTGTTGTATCCCTGGTGTGTGAGCTGTGTCACAGTATATACCCCTTACTGGGTAATGATCCGTCATGTGGAATGTAACTGTAGACTACTGTCTGTACAGCACATGTTAGTGACAGCTTCCAACATGTAGTTATGGCATACATATTGTTGTCAGACATCTATCTGTCAACACACTCATGCTACTGCATAGCTACTTGCCAAGCTGATGACTGTCAGTCCCTGTACAGATGTGCAGATGGCAGGTATCCAGCTGGGATATGCACAGGCAACCTAAGCTTGATTGACACAGACATGTTTGCCCAGCTTTGTAAGAACTGGCACATATAGGAGATGTCACCCTGTATGCACCACATGCCATGGGTACCTCCACTACACTACCACAGTCAACAGAACATGCTTGGGTACAGGTCTCAATCACAGACACTAACCATGTGTTGTAATGCATGTTGCATACATGTCAACTTGATCACCTCAGTGGCCATGTGCAGGAGGCACCTGGAGGATTGGCTGATGCATGCCATTCTCACCCTGAGGATCACCACAGTAGTGTCTGTTGATATATTGCCTGCTGCCACCTGACAGGTGGCAGGATACCACTGTACACACAACCCCTACACAACCCATCTCTCCTTGGACAATAGCTAGGTATACAGCTATGACCACCTGCAGGTGATGCACCCCTGTACTGACACATGTATACTTGTGTATGACTGAATATAGCAGTGTCTGTGTGTTAGCACACCTCTACTTGAGAATTCCATGAAGGCCTTCACAACCAACGCAACACCCATTGCCATAGTCAGTTGTGGTTGCTGGCTGCTGCTGTATGGGACATTACATGTACCCTGTTAAGCTCCCCCCCCATACCAGCTACACGAGCCTTGCAGTACCAGCGCAACAGTGTGTTACAAGTGGGTTGATAGGCATGGGATACAAATTATATTCTGGCATGTGTGTGTAGTCGTGCATGTCCGTATATCTGTAGGATACAGCATTCCGAGGCCACATACTCCTATTACAATATCCATTGCCACACAGTAGTATAGATAGTGTTGTTGCTGCCCATAGGTGAGGCATGACATTGCAACACCCTACGATGCGTGTGGCATGTGCATTAGATGCATATCGCTGTAGTACCACTGTTGGGGTATACTATGTGTTGTATCGCAGGCATGGCCAATGTGTGATGGTGGGTATGGCAGAGTGTCATCATGGGTTTCAGGGAGTACAATATCCACTGGGGGATGTGGGTGCTGTGTACACTGTCATTACACCAAGGTACACCCGATATATGTCCTATGTACCACGTTATGGTTATCACTGTCACCATCAACCATACAGGTAACTGATACCACAATCCAAGCCAGTTATGCATGTGGTGTGTGCAGCCTACCTGTAACATATTGGACACACGGTCAAGTTAGTTAGCAGCGACAGGCCCTGGTATCTCGGATGTGTATCTGGCTGTTATGTGTCTGTTAAAGTGTATATGATGGTATGTCACACTACGTATTGTCCATATACACCCGTTACATCCCCCATTAGCATACTGTACATGTCTGGGGATGCTCTGCATGTAACATGTAACCTGGGACACACCTCACCCTAAACACTGTGTGGTGTGTGCAAGGTAAGCCACACACTTCAGTATCACTACATAGCTAGGTAGGGGTCTAGTCCCACTGTTGCCAAGTAACAGTGTGCATGTATGTGGATGGGTCTACATCAGGTTGCAGGGTATACACACCTCAGTGGGTTACCTGTCCATGTGGCACAGGCAATAACCATTTTAGTAACCTGTGACATGTGTTC
Source organism: Protopterus annectens (assembly GCF_019279795.1). NCBI lineage: Eukaryota > Metazoa > Chordata > Ceratodontiformes > Protopteridae > Protopterus > Protopterus annectens. Next base: position 1,114,431,508 of record NC_056747.1, on the reverse strand, counting down.
AACTGTACCCCAGACATGTCACAGCCATGGTGTCACCACAGTGCCATACCCCATTGTGGAATATGACTGCAGACCATCCTCGTGCTGACACATGTACATCTACAACACAAATGAATAACATTATAGGGACCACAATCAACCAGTGTTACTAACAGCTATAATGCATCATTGCTGGACAGCTACACTACCTGCTGTTTATGCATTACACTTTACTCCTTGCAACATGTTACACTGCAGTACTGTGGTACACTGTAGTACAGTCACTGTGTGCATCAGAACCATATTAGCTTGTCCCTGCATTGATGGTATGAATGATAAGGATGTGACACAGGTATCATCATATGCATAGGGCATCCTTGTGCTGACACATGTACACCTACAACACAAATGGATAACAATATAGAGACCACAACCAACCAGTGTTACTAACAGCTCTAAGGCATCATTGCTGGATGGCTACACTACCTGCCATTTATGCAATACACTTTACTCTTTACAACATGTTACACTGCAGTACTGTGTTACACTGTTGTACAGTCACCATGTGCATCAGAACCATATTAGCCTGTCCCTGCATTAATGGTATGGATGACAAGGATGTAGCACAGGTATCATCATATAAACAGGGCATCCTTGTGCTGACACATGTTCAACTACAACACAAATGGATAACAATATAGAGACCACAACCAACCAGTGTTACTAACAGCTATAAGGCATCATTGCTGGATGACTACACTACCTGCTCTTTATGCATTACACTTTACTCCTTACAACATGTTTTACTGCAATACTGTGTTACACTGTAGTACAGTCACCGTGTGCATCAGAACCATATTAGCCTGTCTCTGCACTGGTGATATGGATGACAGCAATGTGACACAGGTATCATCATATGCGCAAGGCATCCTTGTGCTGACACATGTACACCTACAACACAAATGGATAACAATATAGAGACCACAACCAACCAGTGTTACTAACAGCTATGAGGCATCAGTGCTGGACAGCTACACTACCTGCCATTTATGCATTACACTTAAGTCCTTACAACATGTTACACTGCAGTACAGTGTTACACTGTAGTACAGTCACCATGTGCATCAGAACTATATTAGCCTGTCCCTGAATTGATGGTATGGATGACAAGGATGTGGAACAGGTATCATCATATGCACAGGGCATCCTTGTGCTGACACATGTACACCTACAACACAAATTGATAACAATATAGAGACCACAACCAACCAGTGTTACTAACAGCTCTAAGGCATCATTGCTGGATGGCTACACTACCTGCCATTTATGCATTACACTTTAGTCCTTACAACATGTTGCACTGCAGTACAGTGTTACACTGTAGTACAGTCACTGTGTGCATCAGAACCATATTAGCCTGTCCCTGCATTGATGGTATGCATGATAAGGATGTGGCACAGGTATCATATGCATAGGGCATCCTTGTGCTGACACATGTACACCTACAACACAAATGGATAACAATATAGAGACCACAACCAACCAGTGTTACTAACAACTCTAAGGCATCATTGCTGGGTGGCTATACTACCTGCCATTTATGCATTAAACTTTACTACTTACAACATGTTACACTGCAGTACTGTGTTACACTGTAGTACAGTCACCATGTGCATCAGAACCATATTAGCCTGTCCCTCCATTGATGGTATGGATGACAAGGATGTAGCACAGGTATCATCATATAAACAGGGCATCCTTGTGCTGACACATGTTCAACTACAACACAAATGGACAACAATATAGAGGCCACAACTAACCAGTGTTACTAACAGCTATAAGGTATCATTGCTGGATGGATACACTACCTGCCATTTATGCATTACACTTTACTCCTTACAACATGTTACACTGCAATACTGTGTTACACTGTAGTACAGTCACCATGTGCATCAGAATCATATTAGCCTGTCCTTGCATTGATGATATGGATGACAGCAATGTGACACAGGTATCATCATATGCACAGGGCATCCTTGTGCTGACACATGTACACCTACAACACAAATGGATAACAATATAGAGACCACAACCAACCAGTGTGACTAACAGCTATAAGGCATCATTGCTGGATGGCTAAACTACCTGCCATTTATGCATTACACTTTACTCCTTACAACATGTTACACTGCAGTACTGTGTTACACTGTAGTACAGTCACCGTGTGCATCAGAACCATGTTAGCCTGTCCCTGCATTGATGGTATGGATGACAGGGATGTGGCACAGGTATCATCATATGCACAGGGTGTGATGTTGGTTTGCCAGAGGCCGAGGGTGGGCCATACATTTGACACCATGTGTGTGGGTGAGTGTACTGTGGTGAGCTGGGCATGGTGATGTGGTGTGTGTAGGTATAGGATTACCCTAGGTGTGTTTGCATAGTGCGTGGGTATGCATGCACACAGTTCTGTCATGTGGCTGCCCTACACAGGTGTTTATGGACAGCTGCAGACCATACCTGGCAAGGTATGCAGCTCAATGCCTCCAGCCCCCGACATGTAGACTGTGCCTGCCAGGGGTTCCATGGGCACATCCAGGTACAGGCCTTGATGTACCACTCTCACCTGATGATGACAAATGCCCGCTGGTACCAGGTCCCTCCTGGGACTGGCCAGGACCACATGCTCATGGCCTGCTGTGGTGTGGTGTGGACAGCACCCCCCTGCGCAGTGCTGGGGCTTGTACTGTCATTACAGGAGCCCCTTGGTGTCCTAGCATGTCCATGTTGACTACCAGCTGTTGGCATTGATGGTGTACATCCACACAGCCATCGCTGCACTCCCACCACACATTCAAGCATGGACAGACCATGGTCGATGAGGGCCATCATCTCACCAGACTGTCTATCCATGAACTCAGTTAATCCACAGATGGCACTAGCCAATTCACTGGTGTTGTCATTTGCAGATGTAAGAGCAGCCCTCTGCAGCCTCAGGCCCTGTCTGAGGTAATGTTCTATACATGCCTGCGCCACCATGACAGCCTGAAACATGCACCTGCTGGTACTAGCTATGTCACCTCTGCCAGGGGCATGATGTCCAGCGGCCCTACCATGAGCACCCTGAGACATCTGCCTATGTGGTGCCCTGCCGGACATCCGGCTATGCCTGCTGCAACTGGACACAGTAGGCATGGTTACCACACTTTCCTGTGCACTGCCACTGAATGCCAGCTGTCCCTCCACTATGGCCACTAGTGATGGGGTGTGTATAGGCACTGAAATTGTGTGCGGGGTTGGGGTGGCTAAAAGGGGATGTCAAATGTTGGCGCAGTGTTGGCTCCTGACAACCCCACCTGTGCCTCAACATTACTATCATAATCTTCGGTGTCTGTATGGACGCCAACATCAGATTGCATGCAGGAGGGACCCTGACCCACCTCGCCACCTGTGGGGGAAAACAATAAATGCACTTTAAAACCTGTACAGCATTGCCTAACAGTACACACACACACACACACACACACACACACACACACACACACACACACACACACACACACACACACACACACACCCACACACACACACACACACACACACACACACACACACACCTCCATAATACCTACCTGTCCATAGCTTTACAAACAGTCCCATGTATATGTCCATGTGGTACCCCATCCTGCATCACACTTGTTAACATACACACATTGATACCACTCATTAACATATCAGTCCTCTAAAAGCCTACACAAGCGGTGACAAGACAAGGCCTGTTGCTACTTTACCTGCCTGACCTGTGTGTAGTGGTTTTACATGGCCTCACTGCTGTCATTCGGTATGCACCCTCTGTATGTCCGGACATGATGAACATGGCCCCTATATGTGTGGGCTACTATGTTCTATCCATAATATCATGCACTGGTGTGTCATGTGTATGTAATGCTCAGTACATGCCAGATATGCTGCTCCTTCAGCCTATCATGTGACAACTGTAATATTTGGACACACTCCCTGGTGTTGACTTGTACTTCCCCAATGCATCTGTAGTGCTGCATATGTGGGGTGTAGGTGACCTCTCGGCTGAATGAGATATTAAGGGTGTACCTGGTGTCTACCTTCCCTCTGGATGCCTGTTCCATGCTACAGACCATATTATACTATCAGCTGTCCTGTGATTACACACATGACAGGTATTCCTGGTGTGTAATGTGGCAGTCCATGTACATGTACTGCATGATCCCAGAGGGAGGTACTGCTGTATGAACACCCCACAATCACAACATATGCATGCATGGCAAGCCACACAAACACACACATGCACACAAGCATCCTACATGCATCAACCTCCCTCCACTTCACCAGAGTGACCCTACAGACGAACAGGACGCACACACACATACAGGTGAGGTTGCACAATGAAAGTACACACTGTCCTTTTATTACCCCTCTGTCAACATGCATAACATATGGTACCCGACAGCATGCAGTGCAGCTATAGTCAATCCATGCTGGCAACAGTATACATGTGTGTGATGTATGTGCTGTGTCACTAGGTGAAGCCCCTTCCCCTGGATACCGCTGCACCCATGAACATGGTATTTCTGTGCACCTGTTCTGCACCCTGCCATGTATGGTGCACCACACCTCACAGGTGTACAGCCCATTGCTGAATGTGTACTACTGTATTGGTTATGTCAGCTTTAATGCTCACAGCCCCTATGTTTTCCAGCAATACATACCCGGTATGATATATGTGGACAGATTTCATTTGTGAATGCCTGATGTCTGATGCATAGCTCTCAACATCAGCAGACCATGTATTACCAATCCAATACTCTTACACTGACAGCCATCAGAGCATACCATGGCTATGGGGGTGCACACACCTTTATTGATTTGACTCACCCATCCTTGATCTGCCATGGGACCACATCACTGCATATCTTATCAGTACATGAGCCTGATATGTGACATATGTCCTGTATTTTCACATGCAGTGTCTATGGATTGTGTTAGGTGTGCGGCTGCTGGCCATGATGCATACACACCATGTGGGCATATGTGTGCACACCCTTATCATAATGGTTTAACGCACCTCTTGTTGTGTGTACTACAGCAGTCAATACTCCTGGCAGGGGTATACCAGCATGAGCCATCTGCATTTGCCAGTGTATGTTAAGTCTGCCCTACACATGTCCACCTATTCTGCATGATTGCAAAGTCTACTCATGTGCACATACCATGGTGTTCACACACTGCTGTCACTATTGCTGTGGGGGTAGGGTTATGGCTGCCACAGGTCTTTCATCTGATTATGTGCAGATAGAGCCATTCCTAGCATCCTTAGGATCCCTGCTGCAGTGCACTGGTGTGTCATGCTGACACCCCCACCTTCAGCCTTTATGCAGATGCATGACAAGTACTCCCTACACATATGTGTCACTTTGCAGTGTCCCATACGCTGAACACCACATGTTGAACCCAGCTGATAATGTGGACTACTGTAATGCCTTATGCCATAGTGTATGTCTGCAGCAGTTTGACATTGTCCTACAGATATATGCACTGGTGTTGCACTGTACATGGGTGTTGTTCCGAACATGTCCCTACTGAAGGCCATGTCTCCCACCATTATGTTACTCCCTGTGGGCACATTCCGCAATGACAAGATGTTAGTTTAGGCCATGTCTCCCACCATTATGTTACTCCCTGTGGGCACATTCCACAATGACAAGATGTTAGTTATCATGCAGGTGTCTGACATACCCTTCCAATACTCAATAATGGTCACCCCTGTGACGCTGTGCATTTCACAGCAACAATACGTGCACATGTGCAGCATGCATTCAGGGTGGGTGTGTTAGATGTGTGCATAGAATATATCTATTACCATTACATGCCCGGTGTGTTGGCAAGCATCTACATAAACCATACTCACCAGCTACAGGCTGCTGCCTTGGTGGTATCCTGGAGGGACTTACATAAGAGAGTGAGAGATGCAATGTCAGTGGCCACACCTGTGACAGTGCTACGGGGTGGGTGCAGTATTACAATACATCAATGGTGCATTTCCACAATACTACTACATCTGGACATCTGTTTGTCACTACAATGCAGCAACACAATATATCTATGACATGTCAGATATGCATGATCTACCTGTACCGATGCAGATGTATATGCAACAGTGGTCTACTGATGTGCCCTGTGTCCTTATCTGCATGCTCCTCGGCCGGTGTGTGGGTACTACCTACCTCCACAAAGGTATCCAGCGGTTGGTGGCTGACTGGACGGGTAGGTGCCACAAGGCTGGCCAGGAGCACCTCCACATGTGTCAAGGGGGGTGGATGGCATGGCCCCCCCCCATGTTGAGGTGATCTCCTTGGACTGCAGCAGCACACTGACGGGCATTGCGAAGCAGGTCAGTCAATGATGCCGGACCTGCTCATAACTGCAGTTGTGCAGTCTGACATAATTGACCCTGTAGACTAGGTCATTTCTCAGCGCGGTCCACTCCTGCTGTTCATGGGCATCCCTGCCAAACAGCACTGGTTAGTGCTGGATCAGGTGTGTGATAAGCACATCATTCTCAGCTGTTGAATAGGTAGGCAAGCGTTCATGTGACATCTTGTCTGAAAGACATAAAGATGGAAACAGGTCTAAGCAACTCATACAGCAAGGTTACCACAGTTCATAATACACATCTCTGTCACCCCCCCACCATATCAGCTTCAACAAACTGTACACACAACTCATTAGGTATGGCTACAGCTTACCTACCAGTGAGACAGATATTGTATTGTACCACACTTTCTGCTATGTGATTGTAGCCATGTTCCCTGTGTGGACACTATCATTGCTGGCATGTTACAGACTATTCACCTGCATGCCATTCTCAGGGCCACTATGGTTCCATATATGCCTGTGGTATGGCTGCTTTATGATTGCTGCACATCTGACATTCTGTGTTATTGAGGATATCTATGCATGCTGCTGGACATGTTCTGGGATTGTGTAGACTATTACTACCAACATATGTTCTATAACAATGTCATAATAACATGTATATGTACTATTGGCCAGCAGAACCACCTCTCCAAACCCATCTGCCCATGTTACCTGGCCACATCACGTGTGTCCCAACCTGGGGCCTCCTCATGTACTGGTCCAGCAATACCATTAGGTGGAACCAACCCAGGGGATGTTGTCCCCCCCGGGGGCACACACAGACATGTTCATGTCCCCTGAGGGCAGGTTGAGGGTCTGTTCCATACCAGGCTCCACAGACACATGAGGAATGTGCTACATCACTCTGAGGCACCCAGTACACATTCACATGGCCGACATGCTCCTCCTGCTCAGCCTCCAGGCCAGGCACCTTCAGGACGTGGACTGCTGTTGTGAGATACAGTGGGTGGGAGTCTTGTTCCCATTGTACCCATATTAGGGCCCATGGGGCATCCACATCACAGGCCACACACACCATCCAGGGTGTTTACCCACCACATGTGTCACATACCACCCCTGTAGACTGTCCTCTATATCTACCAACCCTAACCACCTCCACAACTATACCTGCCATACTTCCCCATATTCCCATTGCATACTTCACAGGCAAGGGCAATGTGGTCCCAACAAGGGATTAACATGTGACATACCCATCCATGTTGCACACACTGCCAGCTGTAGATATCTGTGTGTACTGTTATGTGTGCTGTTGCCTCGCACATAGCATGCATCACTGTGGTAGTAATATAGGGGACATGTATTTACATACATATATGTTTGTGTGTGTGTTTGCATATATATATATATATATATATATATATGTGGGTTCCTATGACTCCGTCGACAGCGATCCCCCGTTCAGAAGATCATCGACAATCCAGGTAAGCGATTTTCCCCCTTACAGGACCCATGGTAGCACTTGTTTCGCTAGTGCGACGCTATGGACAACGGAAATTCTCAACAGTCGCTACCATGGGTCCTAAGTGCTACCATGGGTCCTGTAAGGGGGAAAATCGCTTACCTGAACGGTCGATGCTTTGGTGTCGGTGAGGTAAGCGTCAATGTTTCGGCTGTCGACGGAGTCATAGGAACCCATATATATATATATATATATATATATATATATATATATATATATAGAGAGAGAGAGAGAGAGAGAGAGATATGTAGACATGTGCATATAGGTATATATCTATAATTGTTTAGATATATGTGATGTATATATGTGCTCATATATATGTCTACACATGGGTATCTGTATATTTGTGGACATACATGCTGATATATATAAATATCTTTATATATATTATATATGTGTACATAGGTATACATATGCATGCCTATATATGGGGTACATTCAGACATCAGGTCCACAATCACACAACACCTTCCTGCACAGCTGCACTGTTCTGCCTTGCTACAACACAGACAGGTGCCACATATGGACATGGCCTGACATTAGGGGGTATATGTAGGACCAGACTGCAGGTAACCCTATTGCACACCTATGGCATTCCTGCATGCTACATTTCAGATTAACCTGAGTGTCCTGCAAAGGGTGGGCTGTGGGTCCCACGTGTCCATCATAATGGCATTATTTCCACCACCAACTATTGACCACATAATAGACATACTTCCCATTACACAACACACACTATGATGGTTTACATCCTGTCAGTCAGTGCTGATCTGCACAGTTTATGGCTATGGCCCACTACCCAGAGGGACAGACATTATTACAACAACACCTGATGGCACATATAAATCATTAAACATCATCTATCCCATTATTATGGACCAGGTACTACATTCAATTACATGCATATATACTTCACATACCTGTTGTGGGAATTATGTCATTTCTGGATGGTTTGCTGGATGTTAGAATAGTTTGTTCTTCCTTTGGCTTTTACTTTGCCTTTGCCTTAAGCTTTTTTTTTCTCTCTTTCTCTTCCTCTTTCTCTCTCTCTCTCTCTTTCTCAGTCTCTCTCCAGTAAATTGATTGAACTGCTTTGAATAGATTGCATCATGGCTTTAGTAGGTGATGCAAATAATCAGGTGATGGCCTCTGCACCAATAAGTGTCCTCCACTTGCTAACTGCATGCAGCTTGCTGTGTAGTACTTCCAATTACCACTGTCATGGCAACCACCTACTATAAATCCCTACATCATGTGGGCATGGTCCCTTTACCTTTCCTGTGTGATGGACATCCTTCCTGTGTGTGGGCATCAGTTTTACAGACAGCAGGTAGCAATACCTCTTACAGGAGAACCTGCACACTCAGGCCAGTGACATATTTGTAGGAGGTTCCAGAACTACAGACAGAGTGTGAGTAGAGTTGTGGTATGCTTTGTATAGTATTAGTGTTACAGGGTTTGTGTGTACATACTAGTTTATGTTGGAATGTAGTCTGTCTGCATAGCTCTCAAGTGTGGGCCTATCCTCTTGATGGCCAGAAGTGTGCCTATTATGTTTTGTCTGTCCACCACACAGGTCCTGCGTCAGATATTTCACTGGAAGTCTGTGTGTTGAGTGCTATCAGTACATGGCTACATCCATTTATGTATCTAACCTCAAATCCCTGAGTAAGGGTATGTTGCAGACTATCCTGTAACACCAGTGCCTTGCTTAGTATATGAAAACAGTTTTCCACATATGGGCCTGTGTTCCAGCCTCTGTCTTCCACCTACATTCCAAGTTTTGCACATATGACATAATGTCAGGGGTTATTCTGTAGTGGGCTGTGAGTATGTCATGCTGCCATTCCTGCCATCAGTCCACTGCTGCTGTATCCCACACAAATACGATGGGTCTGGGGCCATATATGTGTGGGCTTCACCTACACAATACGTGTGTGGCCTTATGTACTCCAGAGGCCAGTGTATGTAACAGTGGTATATGGCCCTGTATTATTGAGTCGGGGGGATGCACTATAACTAACCTAGGGTGTTACATGTGGGAGTATCAGGGGTGAGCTGTCTTAAGGTATCTGGATGTACATTACCATACAATTCACCTTTATTTAAAATAACTAAATAAATTGGGTTAATGCAGGCCTACTTCCTCCTGCCATACAGACTGTTCTGTTTGTCAGTGCGCTTGTGATGGTGTCAGTTATGCCTTGTTATGTAACAGTTACATCCATTGTGTCAACTGAGGTCTTTACCACCTAGGGATTGTGTAGACAGAGGCTGCTGAAGTATACACATGCATTACTTAATGTTGATTGTTTGGTGTCCTGTGGCCCAGTCTGTCTTTACTATTGTACTATTTGAAGGCTTTGGCCTAGACAGCAACATATGTAAACCTTTCCAGACTACTGTATTAGTATAACTGTTTCACAGTTGCATTACTCTGTTTGTATGGATGTCAGTGTCTAAACAGCTTAGCATGGAGAACATCGATATCTGTGCAGTAACAGAAACCTGGTTCAAGGCTCCCAAGAGCACCCCAGCACTACCAGGTTATACCTCATACCATGCTTTTCAGCCCCAAAACTTGGACCGAACCACAAAAGGAGGGGGAGTATCAATATTCGTCAAAGATACCCACACCTCCAGGTTGGTGGCACAGCACGAAGCATCAGAGACTATCCATGTGCAACTAACAGTGGGTAAAACTGCCTTCCAGTTTATAGCCTGCTACAGACCACCCTCCCAAACACAGAAACCCCACTCGGCCTTCCTGAGAATACTGGAAAATATGAAGGTCTCTCCAAACACCATTATATTGGGCGACTTCAACTACCCAAACATAGACTGGGAGCATTACTCTAGCTCCAACACCTAGCCCAAAGGTTCCTAGAATTTATAAACTCAAATGCTATGGAACAACTTGTTACCACTCCCACAAGAGGGGAAAACATACTGGACCTGATCATCACCAACATGGGGACACTATGCTCCAGACCAGAAGTGTATCCCTCACTGGTAAGATCAGACCATAAACTAATCTCACTGGATATTCACATCGACCCACCCCTGCCCAGAAAACCACAGTGAAAAACTTCTCTAAAGCAAATTTCACACACCTCAAAACTGAGGCGGAATCCTTCAAAGCCCCCGGGCCTGTGAAAAATACGGCCCAGACCGCAGAATCCTTTATAAACGCATTCTATGAACACCTTCAGGAATGCATGGATCATGCAATCCCAAATAAAACCAAGACCCAATCCTCTAAAGGCAGACGTCCTGTCTGGTGGACCCCAGCCATAAACAAACTATACAATAGAAGGAGGAGGCTACTACATGATAGAGCAAAATCCCAAAAAGGGAAGGCATCTCTGATCAGTATTAGCAAAAAACTACAGGCACTCATAAAATCATCTAAGGCCAGCTTCGAGAGAAAAATTGCACAGGACACTAAGGATAATCACAAGGCTTTCTTTAGTTATGTTAGGAACCTGGGTGGGAATTCCCAGATATGCTCAGAATTAGTCCAAAATGACAAAAATACACCGAGCCCACAGACATTGCCAACATCCTAGCTGACAGGTTCAGTGCAAACTTCTCCCCCCCTTCCCATCAAAAGGGCAAATATCTATCCCAACAGAGTGCTGCCCCCCTGACATCTCAGATGCTCAGGTAAGAGCCGCCCTCTCCAAAGCAAAAAACACAGCATCAATGGGACCAGATGGTGTCCCGGGCTGCATCCTACATGAACTCCAAGAAGAGCTAAACCCAAACATAAAACTACTGTTCAATCTTAGCCTTACTACAGGATATGTACCCAAAGAGTGGCATACAGCAACAGTGGTCCCTCTCCACAAAGGTGGTGCCTCAACGGATCCTGGAAACTATCGCCCCATAAGCCTGACTAGATTGGTCTGCAAAGCTATGGAAAGGATCATCATGGACATCATAAATAAAGATATTGGAGACCTACAGACACTGGATCCTACCCAGTTGGGCTTTGTTAAGGGCAGATCCTGCCTCTTAAACCTGGTCGATTTCTTTGAAACAGTCACCAAGGCCATTGACGAGGGGAAGGTGGTCCACACAGCCTACCTGGACCTCGCAAAGCCTTCGACAATACCCCACTCGGGCATTATAGATAAGCTCACCAGCTTAAATATAAACCCCTATGTCACTAGATGGGTTGCAAACTGGCTCAAGGACAGAACCCACATGGTTACAATTGCTGGAGCCATGTCAGACTCCAAACCAGTTACAAGTGGCATCCCACAAGGCTCAGTCCTGGGACCTCTCTTGTTCGGTATATATTTCTCGGCAGTACAGGCCAACACGGAAGGACTGTGGCTGACCAAGTTTGCAGATGACTGCAAACTGGGCGCCATAATCAACTCTCCAGCCGACACAAGCATCCTCCAAAAGGGCCTCATAGAAACAGACAACTGGTGCCAGAGCCATGGCCTCAAGCTAAACGCCAAAAATGTATAGTCATCCCTTTGGCAAAAACAAAGTGCCCACAAATTACCACATAGGTGGTAATCCATTAAGTACAGAAGACGTCATTAGGGACCTGGGGGCCCAAGTTGATAGCAATCTCTCATTTGACAACCACGTGGCCAAAGTGGTTAGAAAAACATTTTATATAGCCCACCTAATCATGAAGGGATTCACATCTAGATCAGGGGAGGTCATCGTGCCTCTTTACTCATCCCTCATCAGGCCCATAATTGAGTACAATGCCCCTTTTGGGATGTACCTTACCAGACACCTGCAGCAACTGGAAAGGCCCCAAAAGTACCTCACCAAGAGGATCAAAGGGCTCAAACAGATGCCATATGCTGCCCGGTTAAAGAACCTCCAGCTCTACTCAGTGGCATACCGCCTGCTCAGAGGCGATCTGTGCCTGACGTATAAAGCCATGTCCAACCCGGAATTAATGGACATGCTGCACCTCAGAAAATCCAAATCCCATCGAGCTACGTGCGCGAGAGACTTGAACCTCAGCACTGAAATAAATAGGACATGCTGGAGAGACAGATTCATAATCCAGAGGCTCCCTTCACTCTGGAATAAAATCCCAGTCCAGGTTAGGCAGAGACCCACATTGACTCTCTTCAAGAGGAATCTTGATGAGTGGATGGGAGATCGTAGGTTTACCCCGGGTATCACTTCTGTGTCACTGTTAGACAGAGGCACAGTATACTAACCTCGAAAAAGGGCATAGTAAAATTAATTTAAAATGGGTGGTGAAAGCCAAACAAAATCTGGCTAGGCTTATAAATGCCCTAGGGCAGATAGCCTAGTATGAACCTATGAACCTATGTCATGGCATATACAACTGTAATAGTACACAAATAAAGGTTTCCCATTTATGCAAACCTGTGTGTGGTATTATATCCTTTGGTCTCTCTGTGGGTATATGTTGCAGGCAACGATTGTCATTTGTATGGGTGGCTCATACAGTGTCCAGTTGTTAAGGTGTTAACTGTAAGCATAGTGGCTGTTCCATATTGTGTGCACCTTCTACATATGTATCTTACTATACATATATATGCGTGTGTATGTGTAGTTACATATATATATATATATATATATATATATATATATATATATATATATGTATGTATGTATATCTGTATCTGCATATATATGTCTGTGTATATGTATCCTAGGGATGTTGATAGCTTCCACATTGTACATTCCCTATGGGAGCCAGACTGTACTGCATGATATGTTACCAATACCAGCCTGACATCATACAGGTGGGATGGAGTACTGTTAACATTTTGTGCCCATGTCATGTCAGGTCCTGGTTATGGGATCTGCAACACTTGGTAGTGTATTGCAGGGTGGATGTGTTTGACTGTAGGGGGGGTTATACCTATTTGTACAAGATGTATGTTGTTTGGGGCCTCTCAACCCCATTAACAGTGCATGTGGACATATATGTTTTTATGTTCTCATTATCTATAGATGTATGTCCGTATATACCTATATAGATATATATATCTGCTTACATATATATAACTTGCTGTATATATTTAGACATATAGATGTAGACATATATATATATATATATCTATCTACATATATATATATATATATATATATATATATATATATATATATATATATATATATATATATATATATATATATTATATCTGTTTAGATGTTAATATACACACACACACACACACACACACACACACACACACACACACACACACACACACACACACACACACACACACACACATATACATGTTGGAATACATTCCCTGTACTGTTGAATGACTGGGCTGGATGATATGTTTGTGAAAACATCAGGGTTATGTATATCTGACATGGCTTAATGGTAAATTGCTATGGTGTGCAGGGTCCTGGGATTGAACCTTGCAGATTCTGTTTATTTTGTTGCTGGGCAGAACAAGGGCCATTGGATACAGAGTGATTAAGGCACTTTTGAGCAGTTGTAAGTGGGTTTGTGCAGGTTTGCGTGGAGGTAAGCACTGCTAACTTCTGGCTACAGTTTCTTATACTCAGTTAGCTTCTAAATTGCTTAACCAGTGTAGGCATTACTTACCCCTGTGCAAACAGGCTTAAACCCGCTTACTGCTGCTTAAAGGTGCTTACTCCCACTTACCTCTGTGCTAATTTCTTTAAAAGAAAAGAAAATAAGGGTTGATAGGAAAGTGGTGAAAAATGGGCACAAACAGGGAAAGACAGTAGGGGAAATAGCTAGGGATTTGCAGCAAGGCTATGGGGAAGTTCCATAGCTGCTAATTTCTTCTACAGCAACAGCTGTGCATATACTCTGAATTTGGAGGTAGATTTGGACACTCAAACCCCTGGGAGGGCTGAGGACAACAATAATAAGTTGTGATGCCAGTTAGACCAGATTACATGTGTCCAGTAGACATGTGTGTAAAATGCACAGCTATGTATGGGGCAAGTTTTTTTTTTTTTTTTGGGAACAGATTTCCCTTTTTTTGTCAGGTGAGAGTGGGATGTGAGGAGGGATAGTAGGTATATTTGGGGAGGTAGGTTGGGTAGAACAGACAAGACAAACAAGATGCATACAGAGGCAGCATGTGACACATGTGGGGGGGGGGTAAACACCTTGATGGGGAGGGGTGTTGGGAAATTGGAAGCCCATGACCCCCCCCAGTGGACACAGTGTGACTGAGGTCCCCACGCATGGGCAGTCACCACTGCACCCTCACAGCCCCAAAGGTGGCTGTGCTGGGGGCCAAGTCACAGAGCCAGGCTGACCCTCTAATCGTGACAAGTGGCCCTCGAGCTGGCGTAGCAGATCAACAAATTGCTGGTTGAGCTCACTACGCACCATAACCTGGACCTGGCAATGGGTGACAGGCTCCTGTCCGCACCCACTCGGGGGGGTGAGCCCCATCCCCTAAGGTGGTTCCACCCGAAGGTGGTGCAGGACCAACGGAATGGGAGGTCCCAGGTTGGGCCCCAGACATGCTGGTCCCCGGTACCATGGCCAGCTGAGGTAGGACAGGTGGGTTCGCTGGGACCGGCCTTCCCAAACTTGCTATAGTGATTTTATCATCATATGTGGGTTAGTAATACTCAACACATTCCAGGGTTAGGTATAACAGCATGCATAGATATTCCCATTAACCCAGACACCAGATACGAAGCAGTTGCATAGCAAACAAAAATACATGCATATATGGGACCACAGTGGTAATAAGAACAGCATGCAGGTACAGTGATGGCACCATGCCACCAATGTTGGAATAATTCAATATAGTACATGCATGGGAACAATTAAAATATTTATCAAATAATTGGACATTATCAGAACATTGGAGTCATTACATACTGGTTGGGGTGGGTATGTTGTTTATTGTTGGAGATATGGTGGGGGGAGAGAAAGATGTCAATTAACAACTAGTATATTCCTGTAGTCCACATTACTTTCCAAGTCAGTGCAGTTATATGTACCTTACAAGTCTTACTACACTACCATATAGCCTTAGTTTGGACAGTAATATGGCTGTCATTATTATACCTGAACTGATTTTACCTGCAGTATATACCTCTTACCTGGTATAACTGTGGAAGGAATGTTTGTTAACACTAACTAACAGTTTCTACACATACTCCCAGATTCCGGGTTGATGTTGTGCACATAGCTATGCAACTTTTTCTGCACAGACTCTGGCCATGTGTTGACCACATGCAGGTGTATCAGGACATATCTAGACTATTGTCCTCTTCAACCTTTAGTGACTTGACACACACATATACATGCTTTCCTACACAGTTATATTATGTAGCACAGTGTGGGTGACAGTAGTCAGTTATACTTTATTATTCAGAGAAACTGCAACACTCACAATTCCCTACAATACCAGAGTAAAAAGTATCGTACAGGGTATAATGTTTTTTATTTCTCAGCACAGTCTTCATATCCAATGTACCTGTGGGAGCAATGTTTCTTAGCACTACCTGAATGTTGCCACACAAATTACCAGATTCCACATTAGTATTATGCACATACATCTCACTCTGTTACTGTACACACTATGGTCACAGCTTGACAACATGGGGGTGTACATAGGACATACTGTGATAAGCTTGTCCTCATAGATGTTTGACAATCACCTGTATTCCTTGTTTGCTAGCTAAACATCTGGGATCATCCCACAGACCTACCAAGGGGACAGGCAGTAGACATGGGGCCCATATACTGGACATTCTGGTCTTATCTGTACAGTTGTGGGGTATGATTCTGTATTCAGCCTACTTTCACTCCCAGGATTCAGACCATGGCTGTGTCTGCTACAACATAAACACTGTCCATCAGAGTTGTGTGTGCTATATAGATATTGTCGTATATCTCCTATCTGCTTTCTGTGTTATAATTCTCCTGTGCTTTTGCATTCTGACCTTGTATTACAACACTCTTATACAGATTTCCTCATCAGTTATATTTTGTAGGACAGTGTGGGTGACAGTGATGAGTAATACCTCATTATTCAGAGCAACTGAATCAGTCACAATGCCATACAAAACCAATGTAAATAGTAACAGTACAGGGTATCATTCTTGTATTTCTGGGGACAGTGTTGGTATGTGGCAGACCTGTATGAGAAATGTTTGTTAGCACTACCTGAATGTTGCCACACACAGTACCAGATTCCACATTAGTATTATGCACATACATCTCACTCTGTTAATGTGCACATTCTGGCCACAGCTTGACAAGATGGGGGTGTAAATGGGACATACATGGCTTCTTAGTCTCATAAGGTTTTGGGGAGTTGCTAGTGTGCCAGCTTTGTTCTCATAGATGTGTGTCAATCAGCTGTATTTCCTGTTTGCTGCCTATACATCTGGGATCATCCCACTGATTTTCCAGGGGGACAGGTTGACAGGCAACAGATATGAGCCACTCTACTGGACATTCTGGACATATCAGCACAGTTGTGGGGTATGATTCTGTATGCAGACTACTACCACTGTCAGGATTCGAACCATGGCTGTGTGTGCTAAAACAAACAACAGTTCACATCGCAGTTGCATGTGCTATTCAGGTTTTGTGATCTGCCTTTTCCCTGTTTTCTGTCTATGTGTCTCTCAGTTGTACTAAATGGCTTCTGGGGATTACACCAGTCATATACAGGCATCACTACACATTCTATTTACGGTGCACAGTGTGGGTAACAGTGCTTATTACAACAGTACTATTACATGAATGCAAATCTACATTACCATATGATACCAGAGTATACACATGCAGTCCAGCAGTTAGACCTTTATTGTCAGGCTATTATGCTTTTATTTACATACATACTATATGAGTCTTTTCCTGCCATATTCTCCGGTGTATGCAGTACTTGCCTTAAACAATACAGGTTTTATACAGGCAAATAATTTACTAATACTTTTAGATTTATTTCCTATGACAGTACATGCAAGAGTATTACTGACTGCCTAGCGTCGCAACCTCTCCAGGCGACTGCCATGGGCCTCCTGGTTCGCGGCCCACTCAATTGCAGCTGTGAAGGACATAAGAGGAATATTTAGCCATACCTATCCATGATATACATGAGCTGGCAATTATTACACACTTAGTGGGGTGATACTTGCACACAGCTGGGACATCCCCTGCCGTTCTATCCTCTTGGATCCACTGAAACAAGAGGTCCCCCTTACACCACTTCAGGTCAGCATAGTGATGCCTGACCTACTCACCAGGTCGGGATATGCTAGTGGCACTGGTGAGGTCATGGGCGAGACAGTCCCAGGCATCCGCCTTATATTGGGAGCCCTGGTACTGGCCCTGCATCAGTCTCTGTTCATGGTCTTTGTCAAGGAGTCCTGTCATGACTCTGGACTCCTGAATGCACCAGCGCTGCACCTGAAAGTGCACACCCACTCCCCTTCCTGACATAGTGCCTGCAAGGGAAGCTACATCCAGTTATGAGATGTATTCCCGCCTATTGGGTTTAAGTAGGGCCAATTTCCCACACTTTTTCATGATGGGCCGGTTTTGAAAAGGCTAAGCTATGGGCAAACCTGCCTACCGAAGGTTGGCATTGTTTAAAAGGATATTACACTGGGCACATTGGGTTAGCTGGCCTAAACATTGCTTACACCTCCTAAGCTGGCCTGTGCAAAGCTTAGCATTGCTTACATTTGACTTTGCATTATATTTCCTTTTTGGCATTGATTTATTATTCATTACATCTTATATGTATGCCTGGTATCCATGATTCATGTGTACGTACACTGTTTGGGGTCCTTGTGTTTTATTGGGGACTTCAACACTCTGTTACAATTAGACCTGACTTCTGGGCTTTCTGCTGTACCCCAGTTCACATATTTATGTTATGTAGTGGATTATGGAACATTTGTCTATATAGTGATTCCTTTCACAAGTTCAGTTTGATTTTACTATAGTGAAGACTTGTTTGCTGACACCTCATTCTTCTGTACTGCTGTGATGGCTTGGTAGTTAACTACTGTGACTGTAGTGTATAGGGTCCTGGGTTCAAGACCTGCAAGGTTGTTTTGTTTGTTGATTGGCAGAACAAGGGCCATTGGATACAGAGTGATTAAGGCACTTTTGAGCATTTGTAAGCAGGTTTGCGTGAGGGTAAGCAATACTAACCTCCGGTTACATATGCTTATAGAGAGTTAGCTTCAAAATTGCTTAACCTGTGTGCGCATTGCTTACCCCTGTGCAAACAGGCTTAAACTCACTTGCTAGTGCTTAAATATGCTTACTACTGCTTATTGGTGCTTAAACCTGCTTACTAGTGCTTTATTCATTATGACACTGACACCTCACATGTGCATTTACTGCAGTACTCCAGTTCACAAATACATGTTATTTAGTGGGTTATGCAGCAAAAATATTGGTCATAACATGCTTTGCCATGGAAAATGGAATGTACTGCAGTGGGATTCAAACCAGGAATGCTTGCTCGGAATGCAGATGCTCTGCCCACTACACTATTGCTATGCTGCTTCAGTGCATATATCTTGCTTTTTATTCTCTTGTGCCATTTACTCTGCATTAACCATAGCTAAGCGATGGGCAAATCCGTGCACCTATGGTTAAATTTAATCTGTTTTATAAAAAAAAAAAACACTTCTTTATATTTAATGTTTTAACTTTTGCTCTTGTAAACTTGGGGGGATGTTGCTGGGGGTATGCGAACACCTATGAGCAGTATCACTCATTCTTGTTCATACACAGCTGTTCTTCATTGCAGGGGCGTGTATATTCTGAGAACTCTGCTCTCAGACACACTCCCTGCACTCATACATGCTCCATGTCCGTTTAGGAGCTTAGGCAGCATGCCTTCATTGATATGCATGGTGCGCTGCCACCCTCCTCCTAAACGGCCACTTCCATGCAGGACTAAGCTAGTCCTGCACGGAAGGAAAGTGAATCCGGGGGTAGGTTTCTTTCCATTTTGGATATAAATAAAGTTTACTGGAAAATTCGACTAGCTCTAAAAATTAACGAAAAAAATGTTAGTTTTCAACACCAGATGACTGTTTTTATTGCAGAGTCCAGCTTTTATGGTGCCCATAGACTACCTGCAACACTCCAGTACTGATGGACAACATTCATAGAATCCTTAACAGATATACAACTGCCTAGCTGGATAATGATGTAATATTTCCTGAAGGCTGGGAATGCTATTTCCATAAAGTACAAAACATTTTAGATTACCAGTGTCAAGCTGGATCGACTGCCACTGTAGCTAAATGCATGGCAGAAGTCTACTATTTGGTCTGTGTAATATGCTGAGGGATGGTAATATCACAGGCTAAGAAAGTTAAAGAGAATAAAAGCTATTGCAATCAGTAAGGAGCAGGTTAAGTTTTTTTTTAAGGTCTGACTATTATTATAAATCAATTTTTAATTTTGCTACCATTGTCTGCCCACTGTCCGACCTGATGAAGGATAATGCTTCCCTTGAAGGTTTAGTGGTTGGTTGAAGAAAGACAAGCCTTTAGGTAGCTAAAAGATACTCTATGCTCAGAACCAATGCAAACAGAAAATCTTAGTGCACACAGATGCCTCTGATGTAGGCATAGGTGCAGTCTTATCTCACACTATAAATGGGGATGAGCATCACATCTATTGCATAAGAACATTTAGCAATCATAAAATACATCACATGCATCTATCAACCTATCTATCTATCTATCTATCTATCTATCTATCTATCTATCTATCTATCTGTCTATTAATAGTGGGGGATGCCTTGCCATAAAATTGGACCTCATCCCATAAAATACTATTTAATGGGTAGGGAATTTGTTTTAATTACTGACCATTCCCTTCTACAATGGTACTGCTATCAGAACTAATGCCACATAAAATTGTCCACATTAGCTTTGACCCTCCAGCCTCATAATTTTAAGACTGAACATCACCCGGGATGCAGTCTTTTAAATGTGGATGGCCTGCCTTGGGCTACATGGTTTGTTGGGTTGCTGGGTGTGAGTCCCTTTAGAGGCATGACTTAGACTCAATAGTGGTGTTACACTACTTGATGGTTACAGTAATTTCAAGTGATATTTTTCATATAGTTTTTAAAACAATTGATAGTAACTTTATGTAACTCATAAAAGGAAGATTAGTGCAGTACTGTTATATTACAAGTTACTTTTGCTTAAGGGATATTTACTAGTGTTGGGAGAGCTATTTACAGCAATAAGGAAAGAAAGAAAAAGAAAAAAAGAAAGAATGAGAACCATCTACAGTTACAAGACATACATAACATATATACAAGTATGGGGTAATACTTCAAAAGGAAACATAATTCACATCCTTAGTCCGTGATAAAGATAAAGCTGGAGAGTGGCAACTGAAGGAAGGAAAATTATTTTTCTTACCCTTTATCTATAAAACAGGAACAGGCATGAGTGTCTTTCAAGCGTACACATTTTGTTTCTGAGTTCTGGGTATATTGTTTGTTTGTTTGCGGGTACCAGAAGACAGATAGCTCTAGTTGGTGGGCCAGTGGATTGAGAGAAGGCCATCCATGTCAGCACATAGGAAGACCTTATTTTAAGTTTGTTTTAAGTGATGAGCAGTAACTGTTATGGACAATTTTAATGGTTAAGATAAAGCAGCACTCTGTGCCAATGGACATAATTGGGGTCAGTTAATCTTCAGGAGTGTGGTACGATGATGCTCAGATCTGGGAATGAGAGTTAAAAATGGCAAATTCTGTTCACAGAGGTTTGAAAAGTCTTGGTATTTTTGCCAACATTTAAGAAGGGGGTAGGACATATTCATTTCTGCAGATAATTAATTGACAAAGACACTGTGGAATTAGGGTTTTAGGTGGTTTAACATGGGATAATGGTTAGTCTTTTAGCTGTTTGTAACTTAGTGATTTGGTCTGTTTCAATCTGAGGTAGGGGTATTGTTGGCAATCAAGATATTTGTATTATTTTATGTGTTTTATCTTGTTGTCAAGGTCAGAGATTGTCCTTGTGATGTTTATTCTTAGAAGGTTCAAAGAAACCAAATGAAAAAGATGGCCGCAGTTTTCTTATAGTTATTTTTCAGCAGCTAAAGTGGTAGGGCCTGAGCTCTGATATAAGGTATCATCTGTTCAAAGGGGATCATTATTTATGGTGGGATTATAGAGGTTATCTCATTGATAAATAATGAAGAATAATGGAGAACGAAGGCTAAATATAGCCTTGAGATACTCCAGCGGTGAAAGTACTGGAGTTTGACCAAATGCTAAATGCTAATGTTCTGTATTATGAAGATTCTTTGTGATATTTTAAAGTAATCTACAGAGTTGCTTATGCCTTTTTCTTTTGAATTAGGATTAAGTGATTCACAATCTTAAATGTTCTTTTCAGATTTACAAATATCCATTTGCTAGCCATTCATTCTCCACAGAGATTTAGATTTTATGTGTTAAGGTATATATTGACATAAGGGTATTATGTCCATTTCTATAAACAAACTAAGTGCAGATGAGGATCCTATATTTATTTATGTGACTGAAAATTTGGTTATGGGGTATTTTTTAAAATTACTTTTTATAAGGGGCAGAGTATAAAAACAGGCTTAAAATCTTTTGGGGTAGAGGGGGATTATCAAGAATAGAAATTATTAGGGCCCTAGCCATAGCAATGTCAGGACAAAAGGGTAGCAGCTTCAGACATAACACTAAGGGACACAATCAGTGGCCAGACAAGGTACCAATTGCTTTGATATATCTTAGTCCCTTGGCTCCATAAGTCTTCTGATCTCTTGTTATTACTTGAGGTATTGTAAAAAGTATGTTTCTGGTTAAGGTGTTGTTTTAGAGTAAATTGCGTGAGTGGTTTTTTTTTTTTTTTTTTAGCATTAAGCAGCAAGTTAGAATTTTTTGGCCATATTTCAATGTCATTTGGAGCATTTCTCCTCGGGCCTCCGCTGAAAACAGGATCTGTGGAACCTAGTCGGACATTCCCGGTCAACAAATGTTACATAAAATAAAAATAAAATAAATGTTTGAGTGATTTCCTTTAATTATGGATGGGGCAGAGCAGATGAGGGTTGGATCATCAGCATATTGTACCAGAGTGGCAAGTGTTGTAGTGGTATGAAGTTTATTTATGAAAATATTAAACAGAAGAGGGCCGAGTATTAAACCTTTGGGAGCACCAGCAGAGATTGGTTGAAATGCTGAAAAGCTCTGTTGCCATTTAGTTGCATGCTGATGATTTCATAAATAATTGTGAAACTGGGTGAGACCTAGTTTTGCAAGTTCAGAGGGGAGCTTTTGGTGGGACGCTGTATCAAATGCTTTGGAAAGGTCAAGGAAAAGTGAAGAATCAAGGCTGCATTCATTTCTGTATTGGTTTACTATGTTGGTGAAGTTGAGAAGAGCAGTAGTAGTACTGTGGTTGGGCCTGAAACTGTGATGGGTGTTGGAGAGGAGGTTGTGTTTGGTTATACATTTTATAAGCTGAGTGAATACATTCCTCGAGGATTTTAGAGAGTGGTCATAGGATAGCAATATGTCTATAGCTTGTTAACTCTGTTAAAACACTCCTTTGTGAAGGAGTATAATAATGGATGTCTTTCTAGAAGGATGGGACATAATTTTCAGTTACTGACCATTTGATTAGAATGCAGACAGGGAAGGCTAGTGCTTCTTTACACATTTTGAGGAACTCAGTGGGAAGTTTGTTGGGAACTGAGCTTGTTGCTTTAATGTGGCTAGTAATTTTTTATGGTTGATGTTGGGACAGGCTGAAAACTAAAAGACAGTGTGTTGCTTTCTAGAACAGATGGAAGCTGAAGGGGTGACGTAAGATGACCATTGATTATTGAGAGAATTGACTGGATAAAATGAGTGTTAAACTGGGTGGCATTGGACTCTTTGTTGTAGAAGGACAGAGTGTAGTGGCATGGATGGAGTGTAGGACCAAAAAAGTTTGGGGTCATTTTGGTCCTTTTTGGAGAATGCTGTAGTATGATTTCTTGTCATATTTAACAAGGATCTTGGCACAGTTTCTGAGATATCTAAAATGTTGATAGGCATGTTGTGTTTTACTCATGCCATTCTTTCCATGCTTTATCTCTTTGCAGCATGAGCTGTTTGGCCTCTGTTGTCAGCCAGGGTACTGTGTCAGATTTTATCCTTATTGTTCTAACTGGTGCTGAATCATTTGGTATTTTTAAGAAGGTGTAATTGAAGTGAGTAACTGTTTCTTCTAGGGAAATTACTCAATACATTTCAGTTGTAGTGGGACAGGGCTGTAATGAATGTGCCCTTGTCAGATTTAGTTAAACTGCGTACTTGTTTAAAGATTACTTGTTTGGTTGAACCATTTTGTTGTCTGCTTGCATAGGTTGGGAGGTGGCCACTTATGGTATCTGGTAAGCAACCAGAAGATTTTATATTATGGGGCTTGTTTGTCAATATCCAGTCCAGTATAGACTGTCTGTTTGTTGATTCTAGTGATGGAGCTTATTAGTTATCTGAAGTCAAATAGGTGAATAGAGTCCTTGAGGTTGCTACTGTTTGTGGATTGCCAGTCTATGTTCAGATTATCTAAGATGAAGGTTTCCTGGGGGATGTTGTCAGCTATCCATTGTATGAGATTTCCAGCTGTGGTAATGTTGTTGCTTGGTGGGTTCTGTACTGCTGAGATAGATATATATTTCTTTTGGTTGATTTTGAGGTATGCAATCAGAAGTTCAGCATTATTAAATTTGGGGATATTTAGATGGTCTGGAGTTATTTCTAAGTTGTTTTATAAATAATAGCAATACCACTTGTTCTTTTAAGATTTCTGTCCATTCTGAGTATGTTAAAACCCTGGGGGAATAATTTTAGTTTCAGTTATTTCTTGTTTTAGCCAGGTTTCAGTGGCAATCAGAATGTCTGGGGAGTAAAATCTAGACATGCAAGGATATTATGAATTTTGTTGCAGATGCTTCTGAGGTTAATGTTGAAAAACATGAGGTTTGTTTCATTACCTGATGGGAAAATTGTATTGGGAGCATTGGAAAGTGATGGGTTGGCCATGGTGGGTAATCAATGTGTGGGTCCTGGGCTATGGTGAATATCTCCACTATGGATGGAGGTTAGGTGAGTACAGGTATGCAGCCATTTGTATTTGTGTCTGACTTTCAGTATTGCTGCTAAAGTGCTATTCTTAACTTTAATATATTTATAAGAAAACAGATCTGAGCATGTATATTAGTACGGGATCCGTACAGATCCCCAGGGGGACTGTCTGCCAAAGCAGACATCACAGAACATACTTAACTGAAAGTGCTGTTCACCGAATGCAGCACTTTCGGATAAGTATGCTTGCTGTGCCGGTCGCACTACAGTGCGGTTAAGGGAAAATTCCATTTTCTCCACTGTAGTGTGACCGCGGAGTGAGAATATAAAAGTAGGGGAGGTGGGGGGCACAGCTCCCACACACGGGGGTGCAGGGGGGCTTGCCCCCCTGCATAAAATATTTATTTATTTATTTTTTCGAATGCACTTTAACAAAAGCGCTTTTTCGGTGAAATCGCTTTCGTTAAAGTCCGTTTGATTATTGTGGATTCGGACTATTGAACTTTCATTCAGTAGTCCTAGATCCATTAGTACAGTGAAGGACAGATGGACAGGTAGAGAAAGAGGCAATTGTGATGTAATGCACGTGCGTTTGTGATGCAGTTGGAATACGATGTGGGAATATTGTGGTTATTAGTGAAATGAGCTAGTGCTATGATGGTACAAAGCAGAAGCAATTGATTTACTGTCATTATAAGCTGAGATGGTGACAGTTTAGATGGTGGGTAGAAGAAGGTGGAGGTTTGGTAAGATGATGGCTGTGTGGCAAATTAAATTAGCAAACAATAGAAAAACTATTAAAATTGGGGGGGGACAGTCATGGACTTTTCCTTAGCATGAAATAATGCAGCTGTTTTTACAAACAATTAACTGAGAAGAAGACACAAGCCTAACAGGGACTGCTAGCTCAGTACCAAATAACAATAAAAATATACAGTAAAGTATTTGCTACTTTACATGCCTTTTGCAAATTGAAAAAGGAAAGTAGAATGTTGTACTCAGGCGGTTCAGTGGTAGATGTGCAAAGCCTTGTGTTTTGTAAAAGAGCCCAAACTGTAGCGTGAAGTAACTGGCCACAAGGAAAAGGCACAGGTGACTGCCACAGAAATAAAGAAGAGATGGAGTGTGGATAAAAGGTGTATTGTAATCTCAAGTCACTAGGTATATTCTCATGGGCATGTACCAATTTAGCCTCCTATGTACTAAATTTATATTGTTGTTTCATCTGTAGAAAGCCAATGTTTTGTGTGTGTGTGTGTGTGTGTGTGTGTGTGTGTGTGTGTGTGTGTGTGATCGGAGTTCTGAAAAAAGCTTTCCTTTTTACTCAGGAATTGTTTCTAAGTTTAACTAGATGTCCCAGATATGTGAAAATCCAAAAGCAGCCATTGTCTGATATTTTTTTCCTTTAATGATAAAGAATTGGAGAGAATAGAAAAGTGTAGGAATAGTTTAGAAGTATTTGGTTTGTGTATTGGAGTCCAGTCATGGGAAATAAGTTCTGCAACTAATTAGCTATCTTTAGATTTGGGAATGGATGTTGATTTTATGTTATGGGAGATTTGTATGAGATAATTGCATGGATAGGGAGTTAGCCACTGAGAGTATTAGGATCATAGGAGGTTACTAGGCTAATCGTACTGGGGCCTTTACAAGCCTAGCCAAGAGTTTATCTTCAAAAAGAAACCTCAGTCAGTACCTGTTGCCCCTGTAAATGGAACCCCTAGGACAAATTTGTGTTTTCCCATCCAATAATCAAGGTTGCACTTGAAGAGGGTTAGCAAGGTGCTCTGTTTGACATGTATGGAAAGTCTATTCCAGAGATGGGGCAGCCTCTGGGAGACAAACCTGTCTCTCCAGCAGGTTTTGTTGATGTCGCATATAAGATTCAGGCCCTTTGAGTGGGTAATGCATGAGGAGTTAGACTTACGGATATGGAGCATCTTTAGTAGGGCAGGGTAAAAGATTGCCTTGTAGGCGAGACACAGATCACACCTAAGCAATCTGCATGATACCGAATAGAGTGATAGTGATTTGAGCCTGTTCACATAGGACTGGTGTTGGAGGCCATGGATTCTCTTTGTGAGGTATTTCAGTGGCCTTTCCAGTTGGTGCAGATGCTTGGAGAGGTACATACCAAACGCGACATTATACTCAATTATTGGTCTAATGAGGGAGGAGTATAGAAAGGTAATAACCTCCTCATAAAACAAAACTCATTAGGGTGATATTCGATATGAGAAGATTTTTTTGTGAGCGTTAGGTAATGGCAGGAATATGCCTTGTAGGGCAGGTGATTAGACTAGTCGGGCCAACTATGATCAGATATCAGTATAGAACCGTCTGCTTCTCCTTTGCCTTATAAACTCTGCAGATAGTGGTGGCTGTCCACACTGTCACTCTAGGAGTAGTCTGCAACTCATAAGAGAGAGAGTGTGTCAGCATTCACCAGTTGTTACAATATTATCTGTTGTTACAATGTTATTTATTGTGTTTTCAAAGAGTTTTGGGTTGGTGCTGGTGGTGGTGGGGGGTGTAAGTAACTACTATAGAATGTTTCTCAGTACTGTCTACTGTAAGGTGAACTCTGAGCCATTTAGCAAAGTTTTTTATTATAAGATTTTAGATTTACTACTCTTGGTAAGCACAGCTTGTATTTATATCTTTAAAATTAGTAAAAGCATGTCTCTTTTCTTTTTTTCTTTTGCCAGATTAGGTACTCTAGAACAAATTAAACATGCTCTGGAGGTAGGCTGAAGGACAGGTTGTGTCCATGAGTCAGGTTTCACTAATTCTTACATAACTAAATAGATAGGTAGACAGACATATATAGAAATGGATATAGCTAGATTGATTACTTAATAATAGTTGAGTTGAATATTTTTTTTAATTATTGCTGAAAAGAAAAAGAATTAGTTGTGATTAAAACCAGTTGTAGGACATTCACATATTAACACGCACACTATACACGGCTATTTTGCATATTTTATATAAAACTAGTACAGTAATACATATTCTAACTGGAGTAGTTAGTTTAAGCTTCTGCAAAACAAAGGAAAGGTATAATTATATACATATGTGTGTATATACAGTGGATATAAAAAGTATACACACCCTTGTTAAAATGCCAGGTTTTTGTGATATAAAAAATGAGACCATAATAAATCATTTCAAAACATTTCCCACCTTTAATGTGACCTATAACCTGTACAATTCAATTGAAAAAAAAAACAAATCTGTTAGGGAAAAAAATATAAAAAATAAAAAATGTACAATACGCTGGTTGTATGTGTGCACACCCTTAAACTAATACTTTGTTGTGCGTGCATACCCTTAAACTAATACTTTGATGAAGCACCTTTTGATTTAATTACAGCATTCAGTCTTCTTGGGTAGGAGTCTATCAGCATGGCACATCTTGACTTGACAATATTTGCCCACTCTTCCTTGTACAAGCGCTCCAATTCTGTCAGATTGCGAGGGCATCTCTTGTGCACAGCCCTCTTCAGGTCACTCCACAGATTTTCTATTGGATTTAGGTCTGGGCTCTGGCTGGGCCATTCCAAAACTTTAATTTTCTTCTGGTGAAGCTATTTTTTTGTTGATTTGGATGTATGCTTGGGGCCATTGTCACATTGAAAGGTGAAATTCCTCTTCATCTTCAGCTTTCTAGCTGACACCTGACCTGAATGTTTTGGGCCAAAACTGACTGGTATTTGGAATTGTTCATAATTCCCTCCACCTTGACTAAAGCCCCAGTTCCAGCTGAAGAAAAGCAACCCCAAAGCATGATACTGCCACCACCTTGCTTCACCATGGGGATGGTGTTCTTTTGATGATACGAAATGTTGTTTTTGTGCCAAACGTACCTTTTAAAATTGTGGCCAAAAGTTCAACCTTGCTCTCATCAGACCATAACACACTGTCCCACATGCTTTTGGGAGACGATGTATTATTTTGCAAATTTTAGGTGGGCCTGGATGTTTTTCTGTGTAAGAAAAGGCTTCCATCTTGCAACCCCTACCCCATAATCCAGACATATGGAGAATACAGGAGATTGTTGTCACATGTAATACACAACCAATACTTGCCAGAAATTCCTGTTGCACCTTTAGTGTTGCTGTAGGTCTCTTAGCAGCTTCCCCGACCAGTTTTCATCTTGTCTTTTCATCAATTTTGGAGGGAGATCCAGTTCTTTGCAATGTCACTGCTGTCCCATATTTTCTCCACTTTTTGATGACTGTCTTCACTGTGTTCTATGGTATATCAATGCTGTGGAGATTTTTTTGTACTCTTCTGACTTGATACCTTTCAACAATGAGATCCCTTTGATGTTTTGTTATCTCTCTGTGAACCATGGCTTTTGCTGTAGCAGGCAACTGAGAAAATGTCAGGAAAATCCTAGTAGGACAGCTGAACTTTACTTGGGGTTAATCAGAGTCTCTTTAATTGATGGCAGGTGTGTATCCAAGAAGACTGAATGCTGTAATTATATCAAAAGGTGCTTCAACACAGTATTAGTTTAAGGGTGCGCACACACAACAAAGTATGCATTTAAGGGTGTGCACACTTATGCAACCAGCATATAGTACGTTTTTTATTTTTTATATTTTTTTCCCTAACAGATTTGTTTGTTTTTCAATTGAGTTGTACAGGTTATGTCACATTAAAGGTGGGAAAAGTTTTGAAATTATTTATTGTGGTCTCATTTTTTTATATCACAAAAACCTGGCATTTTAACAGGGGTGTGTAAACTTTTTATATCCACTTTATATATATATATATATATATATATATATATATATATATATGTATATATAAATATATATTTGTGTATATATATATATATATATATATATATATATAAATATATATGTATATATATATATATATATAAATATATATATATATATATATATATATATATATATATATATCTTGAGATGGCCTGCATGTGTCACCCCTGGGTTTCCGGGTACTGGCTAAGGCTCTTGCCACCCCTATAGTACCTTTTTTAGGCAATGTTCCAAAGACCAAATTACCACAACAGCTTTAAATAAATGCAATCTGAGGGTCATGCTGCTCAACGCTAGAAGTCTAAATCTCAAGATGAACTCCTCAAAATGGAGAACATTGATATTTGTGCTGTAAATGAGACCTGGTTTAAAGCGGGAGAAAGCACCCCTGCGCTAGCAGGCTATAACTCATTCTGCACATTTCGGCCCCAAAACATGGATCGTAGCTCCAAAGGCGGTGGTGTCTCCCTATTCATAAAGGATATCCACACCTCCAGACTAGTAACCAGGCATAATGCATCTGAGATACTTCACGTACAACTAACATTGGGTAAGATGGTGATCCAGGTCATAGCCTGCTGTAGGACCCCAACCATATCCCTAGACTCTCACTCCACGTTCCTAAGCACCCTGGAATCTATCAAGGTCCAACCCAACACTCTCATACTAGGAGACTTCAACTACCCCTCCATCAACTGTGAAAACTACTCAAGCACCAATACACTGGCCCAATGCTTCCTGGAATTCATCAGTTTCAATGCCCCGGATCAGCTCATTCTGACCTCCACTAGAGGAAGCAACATGCTTGACCTGGTTATTACTAACATGGGTGACTGTTGCTCTACACCTACACCAGAAGTCAATCCCTCCCTGGTCACATCTAACCATAAACTAATCACCATGGAAATCCACATCTCACCCACACCCCCCACAAAGGTAACCACCTTGAAAAACTTTTCCAAAGCTGACTTTGGTCTCCTAAAAACAGAGGTGGCTAACTTCACGGCACCCATGCCAATGGAAAATAGCTGCATGACTACCGAATCATACACCAATGCACTGTACGAACATGTGCATAAATGCATAGAACTAGCCATACCCAACAGAACCAAGACGCTCTCCTCCAAAAAAAAAGAAGCCAATCTGGTGGCCCCCTGCCATTAATAAACTCTACAACAGAAGGAACAAACTGTTGCAGAAAAAGGTGAAGTCCCAAGACTGGAAAAACTCCCTTATTAGTCTCAACAAAAAGTTGAGATCCCTCATTAAATCCTCTAAAGCCAGCTATGAAGGCAGAATTATGGCAAACACTAAAAACAATCACAAAGTCTTCTGTAGTTATATCAAGAACCTCCACGGCAATACCCAGATTTGCTCTGAGTTACTGCATAATGGTACCTCCTATACTGAGCCAACAGATATTGCCAACATACTGACCGACAGATTCAGTGCCAACTTTACCCCTTTCTCCCCTCCAAAGGACCAATCACAATACCAGAAGAATGCCAGGCACCCAGCATTACTGCAGCACAGGTTAAAGCTGCATTGTCCAAGGCCAAGAATACAGCTTCCATGGGACCCGATAATATCACTGGCTGTGTTCTACATGAACTACAAAGCAAACTGGCACCACATGTGTGTGCCCTGTTCAGTCACAGCCTCACCTCAGGCTTTGTCCCTACCGAATGGCGCACTGCTACAGTCATCCGTTTCCATAAAGGGTAACTACAGACCCTGGGAATTATTGCCCCATTAGCCTGAGTCTGATATGTAAAGCTATGGAGCGCATCATCATGGACCTGATTAACAAAGATATAGGAAATCTCCAAACTCGAGACCTCATGCAATTTGACTTTGTGAAAGGGAGATCATGCCTACTCAACCTGTTTGACTTCTTTGAGTCAGTCACCAGGGCTGTAGATGAAGGTAAGGCAGTGCATACAGCCTACCTCGATCTGGCCAAGGCCTTTGATACCATTCCTCACTTGGGAATTATTGATAAACTCATCAAACTAGGCATCAACCCCTATATCACTAGGTGGGTTGCAAACTGGCTCACAGATAGAACACACGGTGTGAAAGTAGTAGACTCCAACTGCCGACCACTCACGAGTGGAGTCCCACAGGGATTGGTCCTGGGTCCCCTCCTGTTCGGCATCTACTTCTCAGAAGTCTAGGCCAACACAAAAGGACTCTGGCTGACCAAGTTCACAGACGACTGCAAGCTGGGAGCCATTATTAACTCCCCAAGTGATGCAGACATCCTACAGAAATGCCTCACTGAGACCAATGACTGGCGTCGAAACCACGGCCTTAAGCTTAATGCTAAAAAATGTGCCGTCATCCCCTTTGGTAAAAACTAATTCCCCACTAATTACTGCATTGATGGGAGCCCACTGAACACTGAAGGCCTTATTAGAGATCTGGGGACACAGGTTGACTGCAACCTCTCCTTCGACCACCACAATGCCATTGTGGTCGGAAAGTCCTTCTATCCGGCACATCTCATTATCAGGGGTTTTGCATTCAGGAAAAAAAAAAAGGTCATCATCTCTCTCTACTCTCCCTCATTAGACCAATCATTGAGCATAATGCCCCATTTGACATGTACCTCACTAGACAACTGCAACAGCTGGAGAGGCCACAGAAGTACCTCACAAAGAGGATCATAGGCATTAAACACATGTCCTACACGGACAGAGTCAAAAGACTCCAGCTAGTCTCTGTCTGATATTACCTACTTAGCCTGACTTACTGACCCAACTCTGTTACAAATGCTACATCTAAAGAAATCCCAGTCCTTCCATACCACACGCTCCAGAGACCACAATCAACATAACATGCTGGATGGACGTTCCTCACCCAGAGACTGCCCATGCTCTGGAATAGACTGCCCATGCATGTCAAGCAGCGCACCTCACTGGCCCTCTTCAAGAGAAATCTTGATGAGTGGATGGGTAATAGAAAGTTCACCCCGGGGATCACTCCAGTGGCACTACTTGATAGAGGCACTGGGAACTAACGTCGGACGGTACGATGCCGGGGCACTTCCATGGGCTAGGCTTGTAAAGGCTCCAGGGCCGTTAGCATAGTACACACCGATGAACCTATGGTAGTGTAAATGGAGTCGGATTCAAGTCTGAAATGTATAATCCTCACCAGTGTTTTACCCTACAATGGCACTACTGTATAGAACTTTTACAAAAATGGGAAAAAAGACAAGAGTGTTGTTAAGGGCTGCGTGGAGTTAGTGGTAGGAGAGAACGGAAAGACGTGATAAGAAGGAAAGGAGATAAGCAAAATATGAGAGTGCTGGCAGAGAGATATGTGGTGGGAGGAATACCCATCTGTAGTGAACTGTGGCAGCTTGTAAAGTGTCAGAAGGCTGGGAGAACCGTTAGATGATGTCACGCAGCTGCACTTCCAAACATCAGAAAATTTTCACTTAGTACAGACTGCTTAAAGACAGCTTTCGTGGAAATCAAATTGCCCAAGTACTCCCGGTATCTCAGTTCACGTCCCTCTGCGCGCCTTGCAAGTCTTGCACGACGCACAGTGACACGTACTCAGTCACGCACACGTCCTCGCACTTATTTACATTTCCACCTCTAATTTTAAATTATTTACAAATCGGAGTGGCACTGGATGACTACAGTAGAAAAAAACATGTCGTGGATAGGCGATGTTTTGCTATAGACATGCCTCTTATCCTCTGATCTAAGCATCAATAGTCAGAGGTATGTCCCTTTAAAAATAATAAGAGTATAAGAAAGGGCAACGCTTCTTTGTTTTTCACAACAGAAGTTTGTCCTCTAATAGACCTCATATAACAAGTGGTAGGGAATCCATTCCTTGCACAGTCGTATTTTATTTATTTATAATGATCCGCTGTGGCGACCCCTAACCGGGAAAAAGCCGAAAGAAGACGAAGAAGATAAGTTATGTCCCTATAACCAGATCTGATTTTATAGGGAGCTCAGTATATCTAGGAGGAGCAAGTCTAATTCTGATGGTTAAATTCATGCATAATTATTAACAGTTGAGAGGTATGTATGGGCATAAATCGAATTTCAATGTCTGTGTGATACAGACCAAGAAACGAGCTGGAGATTGACAGACAAGACATCTAAGGAGGGAAACACAGGCGTACTCTTTCTGCCAATACTGACTACCATTTCAGCTGTGCATAAAGGGCAGTAAGCAAATAAACGTTGTCAATGCCCTTTTACCGCATGAAGAGTCCGATCGCCTTTCTTCATGTTGCTACATTTTTGGATGCAGGCACCTGCAAGTAATTTTGTAAATGATAGCCCCAATTTTAGCCCCTTGGTTGCCATTTGTACTGCAGGGCGCGCATCTGCCGGGTCCCCTTTTCTACTGTTTGCCATCCATCTAGCCCTTGATTTTTTTTTACATATTAAACGCGACATTTCGATAGCTGAAAATTGCTAGTAATTACACTCATGGAAAGACTTTACTTAACAGTCTGTATCCATAATTACTTTAATTACTGCTCATTTCACCCAAGCATTCTACGTATCTTAAAATAGCACGAAAGCTGCCACTGCAGATGTTGGGGGGTGAAGGTCTGACCCCTTTGTGTGGAAACGTTACCGAGAGTTTACTGGCATCTTGGAATGATAAGTCCTTTTTTTGTAACTGTTTCTGTCTCTCATTTCCCATCCATCACTTAAATCTGTATATTATTCACCTTGTTTGGAGGTGTAAAGTTCAAAGCATACTGCCCTTCTATAATGTGAAAAGACATTTTCATTTATTTCACTCTTAGCGTTTTGCCTATTTTAGCAAAGTAAGGAAACATTTCCCACCCAACTCCCTGTGCATTATGTTTTAGCACTGGACGATGTCTCTGTAGATAAGGATGAACAGACAAGTAGCCATGGCTGAGGCATTTCATTGTTTCAGTTTAGTTGCAATGTTGTTAAGAGCTTTACCTCCTGCTAGGAGGGAAGAAATATAAAACTACTGTATATTTTTTCTCTTTAGGATAGCATGATATGAATGAGTTGTAGGATGCTTTGCTGTCATCTGCAAAAAACAAACAAACACACACACACACACACAAACACACACATATTCTTCCTGTTATCCTCGGCTCCAGTACCACCCCTCTCAACAACGGTTACTGCTATTAGCCACGGAGGTGCTGTTCATAGGTTCATAGCCTAGTATCACCATATGAACCTATGAACAGTGCCTCCGTGGCTAATAGCAGTAACCCTTGGCAGTAGCACGGGTACTTGTTTGTTTCCTGTCCTGCTCCACTGCTGCTTTCTGTATTACTTCCTGTTGTGCAAAACCCTCAGTCTGAGATCCTTATGTATTGATATTACTTGTATATACTTTTCTTTAACCTCTCCCCCATGCCAACTACCTACATGTACATTGCTCTCATTCCCTTATCCTTTTATAAAACTCTCCCTGGACTCACATCTACAAAGATCATAAACATCAAGTCCTATTTAACTATGCTGAAGGCCTTTTTATTGTCTAACATTACCCATTCATCAATATATTTTCCTGCTCACCCGCTCCATGACGTTAAATAGGAAACTCTAGTTATCCATGAATGACTGCTCATCACAAATCCTTACTGGGAGTAAATCACCAGCTCTGATAATATTGTATTAATTTTTGTATTAATAAATTCTGTTAGCCTGTAATTTGACAGGTTTTCCCTATTAGCCATGTAACACTTCCTTTATCTTTACCCCTTTAAGATATCTGACTGCATTCATAACCACCTCAGACCCACCTCTCTGTTTAACATCTCCTTTGTTTCTAGTGACACATGCTTTCCCAGCCATAGCAATGTCTCCCCGTCCACCCCATTCTCCCTGCCATTTTACAGTTCCTGAAAGAAATTTCCAGATGCATTCACAATCCCACCTGCTCTATGCACCATCTTACACCTGTTTCCTTAATCAATATTCTGTTTTTTCTCCTTTTAGACTCATCCTTAGTGTCCATGCTAGCATGTTTCCATCCTTCCTCCCTAGCTCACCACGCTGAGTCCTTCTCCTTCCATCTCTCTCTGTCATAACACTTCCTTCCTAAATGCACATTTTTAACCACTGTGTCTTCTTCTTCTTCCCATTTCATTCTCACTCACCCCATCTTTTCCATTCTCTTATTTTCTGTCTTTTTACTGTGGCCTGTCCTATCAATAATCTACTGTCTTCACTCTACATTTACAGTGTCTCATATTGCCCATTCCAATTGCTTCCCCACTATCACATTCTTTGCATTTACTTTTATCATATCCTTAACCTATCTTCCCTCATCTTCCTCTCTCTAAATTTCCATTGGGCCCCATCTCCACCTCTCCTCTCATGCTACAACCCCTTACCATCTCAACATCATTTGCTGAAAGTCTGAATTATTCCTTCCATTTTTCTGCTCCAGCCCAGCCACCTATCCCACCATATATTTGAGTACCAAGCACCAGTCTAGTCTACCTGTCTGCTCACTCTTCCATCTGATACCTTCCTGAAAACATGTACACTTCTGTATCCCCTTTCCACATCTGTAGAACATTTATAAAGCCCATTTGCTCCATTCCACTCAACAGTTCCTTCAGCTGTCCCAATAGAATCCCAGTCTGCTGAGCAGTATATTGTTGTCCACTTCTGTTACAACATCAAAAGCCCCTCCATCTATTTCTCCACTAATTGCCTAAAGAAGTCCATAACTACCAGTATGTTATCACTGCTGGGCCCATAAACTCCCTATCCAACCATATCTTCATCCCTAATCTCGCATCTAACCATAACCCACCTATGATTCCCAATGCTCTCAGCTCAACATCCAGTCCTACACCATCATACTCATCAGCATCACTATACTCCCTGCTTCTCATCCGACGTAACACAAAACTTCCACATAAGCTCAAACCTTGCCTGCACAGTTTGCCCACCTCTCTCTTCCTAGCCTGACCTCCTGTAACATAACCATCTCAGCTCCTGTCCTTAATTTCCCCATTACACCTCCCCCCCGTATTATGGGATTATTCATTTCTTCTCACATTTCATGTAAAAAAACACATTCCCTTATCCCCTCCCATAGACTGTACCCATACCAGCTAGAATCCTCCCCACCCCCATACCAGCCTATGACCACTCATTTGGAACTATGCCTAACTACCCTTAGGTATCATTTTAAGTGGTACCAGTGTTTTTCCAGAATCTGCACATTGATTCTAATGCTTCTTGTCCCAGTTGTTTTCAATTCATCTATTAAATCGCTCTGCCATGAATCATTCTTCTGCTAATCTAGAATTCTCTCTTTCAAATATTACCTCACTCCTCACCCACCCACCCCCTTCCCATTCAATGCACTGCTTTCTCTCCTACACACTCTTACCTATTTTCCCATCTAGTTTTCTCCATGCATTTCTGTCTCCACTCCTGACTTATGTTTTTCACAGTTCTTAAGTCTCTAGGATTCACTCACCTCTGACTCAGTATTTGTTCTGTCTTCCCATTATATTTGTCCTCCTTGACCTCAACACAGCTCATGCAGATGTCCAACTATGTCCTAACTCCCTGCTCTCCCTTCCTTATTCATTTATCCCCAATTTTAGCCCAAAAGGTCTCCTTAACTACTATTCTCCCTTCTTATAATTGCCTCTGAATCAAATCCTCTGTTTCATGATAACTGCTAATATGAAACTGCTTAACTGCTTGAGTTCCTGCTTCTCCCCTGCACATTTCCATACCTTTCCACCAACTATTTACTTAGTGAATAACCTTACACCTCAGCTTTCTTTCTCTCTTTGCTCCTCACTATATAACGAAGAATTTTTTCCCTTATACCTCTGTAGCTTTTGCTTTCAATCCATCTCTTGTGACATCCAGGGCCCCCTACTCCCACACACCTTTCTCAGTTTCCTCTACTGCTTATTCCACAAGCCCTTTGTTAGGTGAGCTGAGTATCCAGTCCTTAAGCGACTTTTCCATAAAATTAACTGGTTATTTGGAGGCTTTTGGGAAAGGTCACAGTAGTAAGGTGATGGTAGTTCAAGCTGGGGAGGTAGAAAGGATTGGTTTGTTTACTTATCTGTTTGTTTGAATTTGTTAACCTGATTAGGGAACTGATCTACCAGAACCATTTTCAGACCTTGACCGGGGTACACAGTCAGAATATATGCTTAGCAAAGATAATAAAATGCGATGCAGTGAAAAATGTGTGCAAGTCATAAGAATTCACAAACAAACTGTGTTAAAATACATAAAGGTCAACTCAGTACACATATTCTATTTATTTATTTATGAACCAGGTCAGTGGGCTGTTCAAATTTCTCCTTTGCAGACACAGCCCTTGTAACTCAGTGAAAAAAAAAAAGATACAAAGTGAGTTTATCCTATGTAAATGATAATATGAGTGATTTATGATTACAGACATATATACTAAAAGAATAAACAAACAATATTTTATTTTATTTTACATTTGTTTACTGGGGTGATACAGTGATCCCAATTGACCACTTGTAGGTACAGCCTGGGTATAATAACTCACAAAGAAGAAAAGAAAAAGAGAACAGAAAACACTGTACATATCAAAACAGAAAGTACAGTTGTGTAAAATCTTACCATAATGGTAGATGACCTTGCCTTCACTGCTGCAGTATTCCTAACATATGGGATTCCCCGTCGTGGAAGCCCAACATCCGGCTGATCTACCAAAGATTTCTGTTGCTTTAAAGGTACCTGAAGTATCACCCAAATGTTCCTTGTGTAGTGTAGGGCATAAAGGTGATGTTCAGGCCTACCATAGTCAGAACTGATTGTCCCAGAAAGAACACCAGTCCAAGGAACACCCAAGAAATAATCTGTACATCGAGGAAGGCAAAGGACAAGGGGGAAGGAGGGAGGGAGTGAATACTGCAGCAGTGAAGGCAAGGACATCTACCGTTATGGTAAGACTTTACACAACTGTACTATGTCCTTACATTCACTGCTGCCGTATTCTTAATATATGGAAGAGTGCCAAGGCTCAAGAGGAAACTGGGGGGGGGTGGAGCAGAAGAGCCCCCCCCCCCAAAAAAGCCATGAAGAATGTCACTAACAAAATCAGCCCTAGCTCTGGAGATACCATCCAACTTGTAATGCTTGGTAAAAACTCAGAGTTGAATAAAACAATAATTGAATTCAGTTCAGAATACATTTTTAATAAATTGCATTTATTTAAACTGTATTTGCTTTAATATTGCTGCACACTGAAGTGTGCTAGCTTGCACTGCACTTGAATTCTTTTTAGTGCTGTTTTAGTTGCTTTTCTGTAAAAAAACCTCTAAGCCTGTTTCCTACCTTTCCTGTAACTAGTGTAGTCCAGATACAACTGTATGTAAGCTTCTGAGCCCCACAAGCTTTTCTGTGTTGGAGGGAAGCCTGCTAGCTTATCAGTGGGAGTGGTAAGCACTAGGTAACCTATCTACCATATAAGGAGTGGTTTCTGGCCCAGAAATTGTAGTTATTGGCTGTTTGGGCAACTTTTCCATCTCTCTCAACTTTCTGATTTAAAAGCCCGCATTTGCACTTGTTTCTTTCCTGTAACTAGTCTAGTCCAGATACAGATTCTTAGTTTTAGTACTTGCTTATTCGTGCTCAGCCCTTGTTCAGAACTTGTAAGCACTAAATAAGTTACAAATTACTACAGCACTCAACCTTCCTCATTACCTAGAGGAAAACAGTTTTTGTACTTACTTTCCTCACTTGCTTAGAGAAAAACAGCTCTTGCACTCACTTTCCTCACTTATCTAGAGGAAAATAGTTTTTTATTCAGGCATGTTCAAGGGTCAGCTCCCAGTGTTCTCTCCTGTCTATCTGATGAATCTGGGCATCTTGGGGCAATGTAGCAATTACCTCATGTACACAGACAACCCTCTCCTCCTACCACCCACTGCTACAACCTGTGAGAGATGCACTTATCTAGCCAAACTGGAGGTAAAGCTCTCTCCAACCAAGACTGAACTTGACAGTCAAGAGGAGAAGGTAAACACTTGTACTACACCACACTCATCACATAGTCCCACTAAATCTACACCACCAAAATCCACACATGGAAACACAAGAACATTCACAGTGTCTTTCAATAATAATCTGCTCAAGCAACAGATACCTCCAAAGCAGAAACGCAAGCAACCTCCATGCCCAACACAACCCAAATGACACATAGCCCACAGACTCAGTGTGCCACTCAACCACAGCCCATAAGGAAAAACAATGTACCCAACACACTAGTCATAGGTGACTCTATAGTCAGGCACATTGATGTCCCACTCACCAGGCTAAACAAGGAGAAGGTTACTGTCAGCTGCCTGTCGGGTGCCAGTATCCACCACATAACCCATGCACTCAGGTCACTTTACAACAAGTACAAATATGACTCTGTCATTGTCCATGTTGGTGTGAACGACCTGAGATGTATCTCCCTGGACTATATAAAAAGAGACATGGAAGAGCTCTCCGATCTTGTAGCCCAGGCAGGTATTACCCTAGCCCTGAGTAGCATTCTGCCATTACCCAGAATTATACCACAGTACAAGGACAAAATGATTGACTTCAACAATTGGCTAAGCTTCTGGTGTCATTTTAAGGGGATCCAGTATCTGTCTGCATGGGAACGACATGGTCGACAGACCACGATGCTTTGCCAGAGATGGCCTGCACCTGTCACCCCTGGGATTCCAGATACTGGCTAAGGCTCTTGCCTCCCCTATAATGTCTTTTTTAGGCAAGGTTCATATGACAAATTCACCACCATAACAGGAGCCAGCA
Organism: Protopterus annectens; assembly: GCF_019279795.1. NCBI lineage: Eukaryota > Metazoa > Chordata > Ceratodontiformes > Protopteridae > Protopterus > Protopterus annectens. Next base: position 1,114,390,920 of record NC_056747.1, on the reverse strand, counting down.
AGGAAAAACTGAGGGTAATGCTACTCAATGCTAAAAGTCTAAATCTCAAAATGCACTCACTCCAGGCACTCCTTAAAATGGAGAATATTGATATCTGTGCAGTGACTGAGACCTGGTTCAAGGCTCCAGAGAGCACCCCTGCACTACCAGGCTATAACTCACACTGCACTTTTCGGCCATGTAACCTGGATCGGAACACCAAAGGTGGAGGTGTGTCCATATTCATTAAGGATATCCACACCTCCAGGCTAGTTGCTCAGCATAATGCATCCGAGGTTATCCAAGTGCAACTAACTCTGGGCAAAACTGCAATCCAAATTATAGCTTGCTACAGATCCCCCACCATGCCCCAGGATTCCCACTCCTCTTTTCTTGATATACTGGAAAATATTAGGTTCAACCAAACACCCTAATAATGGTCGATTTCAACTACCCCACCATTAACTGTGAAAACTACTCATGTACTAACTCCTTCACTCAACGCTTTCTGGAATTCATACATTTCAATGCCCTGGATCAACCTATCCACACCCCCACTGGGGGCAACAATATCCTAGACCTAGTCATTACCAACATGAGTGACCGGTGTTCCACACCTGAAGTCAACTCCTCGTTGGTCCGATTCAACCATAAGCTAATCACCGTAGATATCCATATCTCACCCCCACCCCCATTAAGGAAACCACGGTAAAACATTTCTCCAAAGCCAACTTCATGCTTCTTAAGACAGAAAAGGAGAACTTCATGACACCCATGCAGATGGACAATACAGTTACGACTGCTGAATCCTACACAAATGCACTCTATAAGCACTTACAAGAGTGCATGTATCGTGCTATCCCAAACAGAACCAAGATGCTATCCTCCAAAAAAAGGAAGCCAATCTGGTGGTCCCCTGCCATAAACAAACTGTACAAAAGAAGGAAGAAACTGTTGCAAAAGAGAGTAAAATCCCATGAGTGGAGAAGCTCCCTGGTCAGCCTCAGTAAGAAGCTGAGATCCCTTATAAGATCCTCCAAAGCTAGCTACAAAAACAAAATTGCCACTGATTCTAAGGACAACCACAAAGCATTCTATAGCTATGTCAAGAATCTCAATGGCAACACCCAGATCTGCTCTGAGTTACAGCACAATAGCATGAAAATTACAGAACCAACTGATATTGCCAATATCCTGACAGATAGGTTCAGTGCTAACTTTACCCCGCTCTCACCCCCTAAAGAGCCCATATCTATACAGGAAGAATGCAGAGTCCCTGTAATCACAACTACACAGGTAAAAGCTGCACTCTCTAAAGCCAAAAACACAGCATCCATGGGACTGGACAACATCCCAGGCTGCATTTTACACAAACTTCAGAATGAACTGTCTCCCCACCTAAGCACCATGTCCAACCATAGCCTGACATCAGACTTTGTGCCCACTGGATGGCGCACAGCAACAGTTATCCCACTCCACAAAGGGGGAGCCACCACTGATCCTGGAAACTATCTCCCTATTAGCCTGATGAGCCTGGTCTGCAAGGCCATGGAACGTATCATCATGGAACTCATAAACAAAGATATTGGTAACCTCCAAACTCTGGACCCCACCCAGTTCGGGTTTGTGAAAGGCAGATCATGCCACCTGAACCTGATTGACTTCTTTGAGGCAGTCACCAAAGCCATAGACGAGGGTAAGGTGGTTCACACAGCCTATCTTGACCTCGCCAAGGCTTTCAACACCATCCCCCATTCTGGAATTATAGCTAAACTCACTAAACTAGGTATAAATCCCTACGTCACAAGATGTGTTGCCAACTGGCTCACTGACATAACCCACACTGTAAAAGTTGCAGATTCCAAATCTGACTTCAAACCAGTGACAAGTGGAGTACCACAGGGTTCAGTTCTGGGACCTCTCCTGTTTGGTATCTACTTCTCTGAAGTACAGGCTAACACAGAAGGCCTCTGGCTAATGAAGTTCACAGATGACTCCAAACTAGGAGCCATAGTTGAGTCCCCAAATGATGGGGACATCCTAAAGAAGGGCCTCACTGAGACAGATGCCTGGTGTCAGAGCCATGGCCGCAAGCTAAATGCCAAAAAGTGCATTGTCATCCCCTTTGGTAAAAACTCTGTACCCATGAACTACCACATAGGCAGCAGTCTGCTTAACACTGAATGTGTGATAAGAAACCTTGGAACCCAGGTGATCAGTAGTCTCTCCTTTGATAATCACATCGCCACAGTAGTCAGGAAGTCTTTCTACATGGCACACCTCATCACAAAAGGGTTCTCATCCAGGAAAAAAGAGGTCATTGTTCCCCTCTACTCAGCACTCATTAGACCCATTATAGAGTACAATGCCCCTTTTGGAATGTACCTCACAAGACATCTGCAGCAGCTGGAAAGGCCACAGAAGTACCTCACAAAGAGGATTACTGGCCTCAAACAGATGTCCTACACTAACCGTCTCAAAAAACTCCAACTTTACTCTGTAGCATATTGCCTACTCTGAGGTGATCTCTGCCTACCATATAAAGCTATGTCAAACCCAGAGCTGTTGGACATGCTACTCCTAAAGAAATCCCAATCCCTCCAAGCTACACGCTCTAGGGACCTAAACCTTGTCACCACAATAAACAGGACATGCTGGAGGGATAGATTCCTGTCCCAGAGACTATTCATACTATGGAACAAGCTACCCATCTATGTCAAGCAAATTTCCTCATTAGCACTCCAAGAAATATCTTGATGAGTGGTTGGGAAATAGGAAATACACCCTGGGGATCACTTCTGTGGTTCTGCTCAACAGTGGCAAGGAAAATAACTTTCTTGGGCTGCATATGCCAGGGAACCTTGTTGGCTAGGCTTACTTAGGCCCTTGGGCCGATAGCCTAGTACCTACCTATGAACCTATGAAATCCTCTAAAGCTAGTCATGAAAACAAAATTGCTGCAGATTCTAAAGGCAACCACAAGACATTCTATAGTTATGTCAAGAATCTACATGGCAATACTCAGATCTGAGTTACAGCACGGCAATACATATACAGAACCAATTGATACTGCCAACATATTGGCCGACAGGTTCAGTGCGAACTTTGCCCCCCTTTCACCACCTAAAGGGCCCATCACAATACCTGAGGAATGCCAAGTCCCTATTATCACAGCTATACAGGTAAAAACTGCACTGTCCAAAGCCAATAATACAGCTTCCATGAGACCTGATAATATCCCTGGCTGTGTTCTACATGAATTACAAAGTGAACTGGCACCACACCTGAGTACCCTGTTCAATCTCAGCCTCATTTCAGGCTTTGTTCCTACCGAATGGCGCACTGCTACAGTCATCCCACTCCACAAAGGGGGAGCGACTACAGACCCTGGGAACTACCGCCCCATTAGTCTGATGAGTCTGATATGTAAGGCTATGGAGGGCATCATTATGGACCTTATAAATAAGGACATAGGGAATCTCCAAACTCTGGACCCCACGCACTTTGGGTTTGTGAAAGGTAGATCATGCCTGCTCAACCTGATAGACTTCTTTGAGTCTGTCACCAGAGCTGTGGATGAGGGCAAGGTAGTTCACACAGCCTACCTAGATCTTGCCAAGCCCTTCGACACCATCCCTCACTCAGGAATCATAGATAGACTCACTAAACTAGGCATAAGATGGGTTGCCAACTGGCTCACTGATAGAACCCACACTGTGAAAGTAGCGAACTCCAAATCTGACTACTGACCAGTTACAAGTGGTGTCCCACAGGGATCGGTCCTAGGTCCTCTCCTGTTTGGCATCTACTTTTCTGAAGTTCAAGCCAACACAAAGGAACTCTGGCTGACCAAGTTCGCAGATGACTGCAAACTAGGAGCCATTATTGATTCTCCATCTGATGTAGACATTCTACAAAAAGGCCTCACCGACACCAATGACTGGTGACAGAACCATGGCCTTATGTTCAATGCGAAAAAGTACATTGTCATTCCCTTTGGGAAAAATTCAGTGCCCATGAACTACCACATAGGCAGTAGTCCACTAAACACCGAAGGTGTGATAACAGACCTGGGGACACAGGTTGACAGCAACCTCTCCTTTGATAACCACATTGCCACTGTAGTCAGAAAGTCCTTCTATGTGGCACATCTCATTACAAAAGGTTTCTCATCCAGCAAGAAAGAGGTCAAAATCCCTCTCTACTCATCCCTCATTAGACCTATTACAGAATACAACGCTTTATTTGGTACGTACCTCACTAGACACCTACAACAACTGGAAAGGCCACAAAAATACCTCACTAAGAGGATTTAAGGCCTTAGGCACATGCCCTATATGGACAGACTCAAAAAACTGCAGCTATACTCTGTCTCTTATCGCCTACTTAGAGGCAATCTCTGCTTGACCTACAAAGCCATGTCTGACCCAGAGTTGCTAGATATGCAACACCTAAAGAAATCCCAATCCCTCCATGCCACACGCTCCAGGGACTTAAACCTCATTACCACAATAAACAGAACATGCTGGAGGGACAGGTTCCTAACCCAGAGACTTCCCATACTCTGGAACAGACTTCCCATTCATGTCAAGCAGAGAACTTCACTGGCTCTCTTTAAGAGAAATCTTGTAGAGTGGATGGGCAATAGGAAGTTCACCCCGGGGATCACTTCAGTGGCCTTGCTTGACAGGGGGACTAACTTTGGGTGGCTTGATGCCAGGGAATCTTCTTGGGCTAGGCTTATATAGGCTCCAGGGCCATTAGCCTAGTACACACCTATGAACCTATGAACCTAAGTATGCACAGAAGTTCAGGTAGCTGCTTCAAGAATAGAATTAACATCTTAGCCCTTGAAAATAAGCACCAGAAGAAGCCACAGTTCTAGTAGAATAAGCCTTGACTGAAGAGGGAAGGCTGTTACCATGAAAAGTGTAACAAAAAGTAATAGCCTTAGAAATCCAAGAAGAAATAAGTTTACTTGGATACAACACATCCCAAAGATCTAGGATGAAAATAAACAAATAACTGATGAGATTTTCTAATAGCCTTAGTCTTATCCAAATGAATCTTGAGTTGCCTATGCATGTCCTGTCAGTTTGCAGAGAGATGAAAAAGGTAGGCAGATTAATAGACTGACTAAGTGATAGTTCATTAACCACCTTAGGCATAAAAGAAGGGTTAGTGCTCAAGTACCCTCTGTCCTCATGAAAGATCAAATAAGGAAGACAAGCCATAAGGACCTGTAACTCAGACACCCATCTGGCAAAAGTAAGAACTAACAAAAGAACAGTCTTCCAGGAACAATGTTGCAAGGAAGCTGAAGCAGCAGGTTAAAAAGGAACCTGAGTCAACTTCTCCAAAACATAATTAAGATCCCAGGAAGGAGGAACAGGCTTCCTGGGAGATCTAATATTAAGGATGCCTTTAAGAAATTTTCACCTCAAATCTAGAAGCTAAAGGAGGAGAAAAAGGCAGACAAGCAGAGATAGCTGATAAGTGAACCTTAATAAAAGAATAGGCCAAACCAGCATTGAACAGCTCACACAAATAAGAGAGAACCAAAGGAACATCCACAGTAAGTGGGTCCAGGTTACGAGAGACAACAAACAGAAAACCTCTTCCATTTGGATAAGTAGGATTTCCTGGTAGTAGGTTTCCCGGCCTCCTGCAGGACTTGCAGGACGTCCTCAGAAAAAAAATGTCTATGAGGAATCAAAATCCTGTCACCCACAGTGTCAGTTGAAGAGTGGACAGGTGGGGATGGATGAGAGATCCCTTGTCTTGGGAGAGTAGATCTATCCTGTAAGGTAACTTGTGATGGTTGCCCTGGCTAAATGCAGAAGAAGAGGGAACTAGTGCTGTTGCAGACAAAAGGGAGTCACCAATAAGATTTTGGGAGCATCCTGTTGAATCTTGAACAGGACTTTTGGAATGAGAGGAAGGGGAGGGACTACATGAAGAAACATCCCCTTCCAAGAAAATGAGAGAGTGTCCACCTTCCACAACAGCGGACCTGAGACTCTGGCACAAGACAGATGACGTTGCCTGTTCAGAGAGGAGGCACCCTATAAAACCTGCTAGGCTTCTTGGAAGCAGGAGGCAGAGAATCAGGCGCATGAGGTGCATTGGAAAAAACATCCAGCAAAGCAGGCAAAACAAGAGGAATAGCCGCAGGCTTAAGAGATTCCAACTACAGCAACCCATAGTACCTGTTATGGATATAAGACACCCGAGCACAATCCCACTTAAAAAATCCATCATCCTAGAGAGTGTGTCCCCAAAGGAAATTTCCTGAAAAGGAACATCAGGTCTAATAGATTCCTCCTCCTCTGACCCATAGTCCAAAGGAGAAAGAATTGGAGTAGAATAAGTCAGGGATTCATCGTCAGAATCTGACTCATCCTCAGAAGAATCATGTTCTCTAGGCATTTAAAGGGAGTAGAGGACCAAGGAGGAGCAGGAACCAAAACCCCTTGAGGAGGCTTTAAGAACATTAAAGTAGTAAATAGCCCCTGAGTAAAGGTCTACCAGTGACTTTGTGGATCCCTAGAAGCAGAAGAAACATGTTTAAGTTTTTGTTTCTTTTTTAAGGGAACGTCCCCTCCAAAAAACTGAGAAGGCTCAGTCCCAGGATGACAGTTGAGAGCTGTAGTAGGAACTTCTTATCCAACTAAAAATGGAAGAACTCCCCTAGGTCCCTCAGAAAAAATCAGCTGTGGCTCCCCCTGAATGTCTGAGATGGATGCTTGCAAAGCCTCTTTGGATGTGCTGCTAGCCAGATCCTCACCAGCCTCCAACACAGTTGCAGCAGAGAAATCCGACAACATAGCTAGGAGAGCCTCTGGGTTTGTAACGACCTTGGGAGAAACACCTGGCAGAGGCCGGACAGCAGAAGATTCCTGTTGTACCTTTTTCACCTTCTTCTTCCCTAATGGCTGACCCTTGGGGCCGGAGATTCCTTCCATTGTATCTTTAGTGAGAATCTTAAGACACTGGTTCTCAAGATACAAGAAAAGGGAAGAAAGTCTACTGTGAAGGGTTTTTGGGATGAATGCCTGACATATTGAACAAGACTTATGGTCATGAGAAGCTCCTAGACAAAAAAAAAGACACATCATGGTGGTCTTTATGGGGCATCTGTCTCCCACACTGGCATTTACCCTTCCTGGATGACATTAACCCCAAGGAGCACAAAACAAGACAAGAAAAAAACAAAACCCCCAATGAGGCACTTATCTGCAACTGCAAAGAAGTCAGCACACAAGCATACTGTATGTAGTCACTGGACAATTAAAATGCATTTAACTGGCAGAAAACAGATGCAGGTTAACAGACTGATGTTGAAAAGATACATTTTGACTGGTGGCAAAAAAGTTCTGACTATGATAGGCCTGAACATCACCTTTATGCCCTATGCTACACAGGGAGCATTTGGATGATGTTTGGTGTACTTTTAAAGCAACAGGAGTCTTTGGTAGACTGGCTGGATGTCCGACTTCCACAGCAGGGAATCTCATATGTTAAGGATACTGCAGTAGTGAATGTAAGAACATTGGAAAGTGACAATATATAATAAAAACTGTACAGTAGAAATTAATATATGTAGCAACAATTATGAGAGAAAAACATATTTACAGTTCACATGATTATATTTCAGGTTGTTACCATGGTAGACAGCAGGAAAGGTAATGAGAGTCCTGGCAGAGCATGCTTGAGGAAGTGTTAGGAGTTGACAGAGTGAGTACGGCTAAAGGTTGAGAGATTGTTAGGTGACAGGCCCTGCTGTGCAGCAAGTACAGTTTGATTTGGTGTGGAGGAAATTTAAAGTTCAGCTTTGAAGGCGGGGAAAGGGATTGTAGTTCCTTTAGGTGGCTGAGAAGGGGTTCTCATATTTTAGGAGCAAGGATGGACAGAGTGGTTGTTGCAGTGCAGCCTAGTTTTGGGGGTTGAAGTGGGGTCTTTTTTTGGAGAAGCATTTGAGGTTGTAGTGTGTGTTCAGTATAACGTTTGGCAGCTAGCAGTGGGAATAAGTTGGGCTGGAGAAGTATGAAGATGAGAGAGCCTAGCAGCAGGTCTACTCTGTGCTACCCTGGGAGCCATTTGGATTTTTTTGAGGGTGAGACAGTGGCGCTCATGAGACGGTGAGGTAGTGATGAAGGGACAGATTTTGTTTTTGATAGCCTGTAGAGTGGAGGAGTTTTTTCCTTAGAGGCTGTGACTATTATAGATAATCCATATTCATAGTGGGCTAGAATGACTCCTTTGTCTATAGTTACACTGGTTAGTTTGGATAGGCAGGGTGAGATTTCCTAGGAGAGAAGAGACGAGAAGAGAAGAGGAATTAACTTTTTTCCTCAATTTTTCTAGATGGATATTGAATGTTAGTGACTGGTCTAGCCACAAAGTGAGGTATTTGAAGGAGTTGGCAGTTTCTATTGGTTGCCACTAAAGGTGATGGTATTAAGTGACTGGTGACTTTTTAAGTTTTTGTGTGGTGCCAAATAGCATGCTTTTCGTTTTTTGTTTTTTTTTTTGTTTTTAGGATTGTTAGTTTATGGTTAATGAGCACGGAACTGAGGGAGTTTAGGTCTTTTTGTAGTTGTGTTTTGATTGCAGAGTGGTTGTTGCTGGACCCAATGAATACCATGTCATCAACTAAGAGGATGAGTTGTAGAGTAGGAAGGTCATGAGGTAGCTTGTTAATGAAAATAGAGAAGAGTACATGAGCTAAGATGGAACATTGGGGCATTCCCATTGTAAGAGGTGTGGGCTAAGAGAAGGAATAGAGTAATTTAACTGTGACAAATCTGTTCAACAAGAAGGCTTGGAACCAGGTGATGGATGTGTTACTAATACCAATGTTCTGAAGATAGAGAAGGAGTTGGTGATTGATAAGGTCAAATGCTTTTGTGAGGTCATTGAATATTGCTCCTGTCAAGTTACCTTTGTCAGTGTTGAGGAGAATGTCATTAGTTAGGCACCAAAATGATATAATTGTACTATGACTTGTCCAGAATTCATCCTGTTTTAGGGTAAGGAGATGGTATCGCTAAATGTAGCTTTTAGAGTTGAATAAGACAATGGTTACGTAAAACTCATGCATAACATACATGTATCAATTGCAATTAATTAATTTGGAAAGTTTTGCCTGGTATATTGAGAAATTATGAAAGGATAATATAAAAAGTAGAACAGAACAAGCTAAAATACACTCATCAAAACCCTAACAATGCATATCACTAAAACAATAACCTAAGTAAATTAATTCTGTTTGAAGAATACAATGTACCTAAATCATGAAGAGAAAATGGGTAAAACATATGCTTGACACACCCCTATATGTAAACATCTACCCGATTAAATTTGTTTATAATAGAAAAATGCATTATAGTTAAGATATAAAAAATGAAAAAGGGCTGGAGAAAGGGGGAAGAGTTAAGAAATATAGAAATTGTATACACATGTTTTGATAATAGAAATGCACACAAGTAGTTAGAAAAGGATGAAAGATGATGTTAATAATTTATGGGTAATAATAATTTTAGAAGCATTTACGTTTTGATGATTCAGCTAGGTAATTTTTAAGTGCTTACTCTTTAGAGGTGCAAAAAGGGATTCTCAGAATGTGGGAGCTAGTACGGAGACACTATGGTGGGTGAAGAGAGATTTGTTTGGTGGATGTAATATGAAATTGCAGTGAAAAGTCATTTATTTAATCATATTAGAGTAGAAGGGGATATTTTCAGATTACAAATTTGTAAAGAAAACAAGCCATGAGTAGGTCATCTCATCAGTGAATTGGAAGTCAGCGGACCTTGGCTAAGACTAGGTAGTGGCTGGTGTTCAAAACAAGGGATTACAGTGATAAATTGGCAATTTTTGATATCTATTATTTGTAAGGAATGAAGGCTTTTTCTTAAGGATTGCTGTGATAAGAGGGAGGCTGTATTTGAGTTAAGAAAGTAGTATCCCTTTTCCTATAACTGATCTAGATTCTTGAGAAAGTTTATTAATTTTGACCTTAGTTACATCAATGTGATGTTGAGCTTTTAGAGTTATATCAAGCCATATTCTCAGGTATTCAAGGTTTCTCTAATTCGACAGTGTCATTGCTCTTAAACTGGATTTGTTAATCTTTTTTTTTTTGTTAGTGGGGGGCTAAACATAGTTTTTGGTTGGCACCAAATAATGTTGATTTCACTTTTCTACAATCAAATATGAGCTACGTATTGTTTAACTATAAGGAAAAGATGAGAGGTTCATAAGTGTTTGTAGGTTGTGTGGTGCTCTGGGCCATTCCAGAAACTAGTGCTGATTATAACACTGAACTTCTTTCAACTGTAACCACAAATGCAGTATCAGTCTTTATATTTAAGTCAATGTCGGTATTACACTTGTTCCTTATCAGCAACTGTGATCACAACCCCTAACATCTTATACCTGGGGCAGCCGCACCCTTTGCCTCCAGCCTAGTTATACCTCTGGAGAAAGTCACTTTTTCTGAGATTTTTGGGAAGGTAGGAACATAGGAATAAAACTAGGAAACTGATCATAGGGATTATAAGATGTCTAACCATATACACTTTTAAGTACATGCACTTAAAGGTTCTTGCTGCCCTTTTAGCATGTAATAGTACTTGCCTTCTAAATTGAGTAGAACTGTCCATAATAACAATTATATGAATGTGTGTCTAACCATCCAGTCATCAGGGTACCAAAAAAAAGAGAAGAACTTTGTTTGACCTGTAGTGGTAAATTATCCCAATGCTGAGAATAAGATAAGTTAGGAGCCCAATGAGTATTAACTTGTTGGTGTAGATTTAGTTCCCTAGTGTGGATGTTAGCAGAGTCACTGGTTTTGTGAAGAAATAAGAGGACACATAGGTTTGGGTCCTTCATAGAAAATCTTTCTCACGGCTTTCACCCTAACCACAGTACTTTCACAGGACTAATTTCTTTCACACAGGCTATCTCCAGATTTCATGACAACATTAAACTAGTCTCCTGCCTATTCCTTGACCTCTCTAAGGCCTTTAACAATGTCTCTCACAGCCTACTTGTGTCTAAATTATCCAACCTTTATCTCTCCAACTCTGCTATTTCTTGGTTCGCTAGCAACCTCTCTAACAGATTTCAGTCTGTAAAGTGGCTCTCTGCATCCTCCCCTTTCCTTTCAGTCCAAATTGGGATTTCCCAAGGCTCCAATCTTGGACCCCTACTATTTAAAATTTTCACTAACAACCTCTACACTTCCTGTCCTCACTTTTCTCTAATACAATATGCTGATGACTCTACAATAATTTCCTCTTCTGACAATCTACCCCACCTCCTCACCCTTATCCAAGAATCTCTCCTCTCAGCTGAAAAATGGCTAGCAACCAACTAAATTCTATTCAACACTAAGAAAACTAAACTCTTCCTCCCTAAATCTTTCTAACACCACAAATCTACCTTTGCTGTCTCAACAACACAACTATCAAAGTAGAACCCCACACTAAACTATTGGGGGTCATAATTGATGACCAACTAAAATTTGATCTTCATATCCAACAGTCCATTAAAAAGACTCATCTAAAATGTATCTTTCTCTATAGCATCTAAAAAATTGTACTGTGATTTATGCATGGGAATTAACTGTATGTGATTTCTTTACTACTTAATTTCTTTTGTCCACATTATATTATGTAAATATGTCATATGTAAATATGCAAGCATCAAAGCAATTGTATTCCGTGCATGTAATTGTATGTGACAATACTAATACTAAATTCCTCTTTGTCATTTTATATCATGTATGTATCTTTTGGAGCTTTTTTCCTCAGGTCTCCATTGAAAAAGGGCATCTGCCCAGTAGAACTAACCCAGTCAACCAATGTCAAATAACTAAAATAAATAAATAAAAATAATGGATAATGTGGAAGAAGCTTTTTTTGCAGAACACTATTATGCTGTATATCTTTACCATTTAGATTGAGACTCTTCTCTATACACCAAATATGTGCACATTCCAGCCTTTGCCAGAGTTGTTTGCTATCAGTGGAAGAGCAGATAATAATGTCCAGCTTGCAGTCAACATTTCTAGGATACAAGTTTGGATGTCTGCAAAACGGTATGGGGGGGGGGGGGAGGCAGACCAAATAATGAACATCCTAGATGCCTGCATATAAAATGATTGGTACTTGGGTAACCCAGAAAGAAGCTTATTTATAAAGATGGAAGAAAGGAGTGGAGATAGTACCAAATCTTGAGGGACTCATTTATGAATGAGTTAGAGTCAGATAAGGATAAAACCAGTTTTAAGAAGGAAGCATCTATTTGAAACATTAAGAAGGAAACATTTATTTGAAACAAGGTATTTAAATCAGTCTGTTGCTTTATTAATTGTATTTATAGATAAGAAGGACCTGTAAAGTAAATTGCGATTTGCCAAGTCAAAGGTTGGTAAGGGTGATGAAAACAGCACCAGTAAGATCCTTCTATTCATATTAGTTAGAATGTCACAAGAAATTATCTATATTGCAGACACTGTACTCATACCAGTCCAGAAACCATGTTGGAATCTGGAAAAGATGTGGTACTGCTGGTTATAGGAAGAAATTAGTTCCTAAGGCAGAGAGAAATTTGCCTAAAATGAGAGGGAGAGGAGGGGTTATGGGAATCTCTGATGATGATGAGGAAATCTAGAAGTAAAATTGTAATATATAAACTGGAAAAAAAGGAATGGATGCCACCTTTGTTGTTTTTAGATACTATTGTCTTATTACCTTCAACTGACTGTGATCACCGGTTTGCAACAGAGTGACACATTTCTAAATGTGAAGCAGCTAGGATAACAGTCAGCATCTCCAGATCAGAGATCTAGGTTCCCTCCTAAAAAGATGGTGGATTCCTGTTTGCAGGTAGGGGGAAAGCAACTACTTCTGGTGGAGGAATTTCATTATATGAGAGTCATTGTTCATGAGTGAAGGTAGAGGGGATCTGGAGAGTGGCTGGAGGAATGGTGCAGTGATGGCAGCTCTGCAGGCATTGTACCAGGCCATAAAGGTGAAGTGACAGTTGTCCCACAGGATGAAACTTTCATTTTACCTGTGAGTCCAGGTCCCCATCCTTACCTGCTGCCAGGAGATTTGGGTAGAGATGGAGAGGCTGAAATGGCAGATGCAAAGTGCTGATATCAGGTCCTTTAACAGGACAGCTGAGGTTAATTTCCTTGACAAAGTGAAAAGCTTGCTATTCCAAGAGGATAACAGAGCACAGCCAATGCTTCTTTGTGTTGCAATGAGTCAGTTAAGGTGGAAAGGGCACCTTAAGAGGATGTCCCATGACTACCTCCCTGAAAAGGTATTCCAGTCATGGCCTACTGAGATGAGGTCCAAGTGGTGGGCACAATGCATGCTGGAGGTATCGTGTCTATCAGTTTGCCTGGGAATGCATGGCGATTCCAAAGGGTGAGCTGAAGACTGCTACTGGGGATAGGGAACTCTGATCTATCTTGCTCACCCTGTCACTACAGTAATCTTCATGGATGGATGCATAGATGGATGGATAGATGGATTGATGACTGGATGGATGGATGCATGGATGAATGAATAGATGAATGGATGGAAGGATGGAGAGCTAGTTAGATAGATGCAACAGATACCGAAAGTGTTGGAAACACAGATAACGAATAATAGTATAAAATCAAATTTACATGATGGTTGGCAACTGGAAGTGTCACAACCAATTTTTTTGAAAAACAAAATAGTGACCGTGAAAACTGTGATGGTGAGGAGTTGAGGAAAAGAGCTACTGAAGTCATATCTCTAAACCAAGTTGCATTGTCCCACAAGGAAGACCAGATGCCCAACATAACTATTCCTGTTAAATTCACCAACTCTGGAAGACTGTTTAAGAAACTGGACAGACATGTGGACTGTTCCAGAATTAAATATTATTCTAAGGAATGCAAAGTTCTTATTAAAGTGTACTTGAGTATATAAAGTTAACTTAATGTAATCAATGTAATGCAATCCATATTCCTCATAAACTTTTTAGCTTTAAAAAAGTGGGATGCTAAATATATAGGTGTATACCTTTAGATGCTAATAAGCTAGTTACTGTAATTTATTTATTTAACATTTGTTTACCAGGGAAGTCTAACTTGGAAAGAACCAGTTTTCAGCAGAGGCCAGGGGAGAAAAGCTCCAGAAGCATGTCTTTATGACGTGGGAGGAAACTGAAGCACCCAGAGAAAATCCACACAAATGCAGGAGGACATGCAGACTCCACACAGAAGACACCCTAGCTGAGAATTGAATCAGAGAACCTCTTGATGTAAGACAACAATGCTAACTGCTGTACCACTGTGCCATCCTAATGAAGGAAACATAATTTCTCAGGCAAAGGACAAGCACATAACTTTCTTTAGCTAAATCCAAAACCTAAAGGGCAGCACACAGCAGTGTGTAGAACTGATTGTAAATATAACCAACTACATGGAGGTAGACGATACACTAAATCTTCTGGTGACACATTCAGTGTCAATCTACCACAGCCCCCAGCCATCCAGGAAAGTCATGGTTAGTAGTTTGTCAGGTGCCAGAATCCGCCATATCACCCAAGCACTCAAGTCTCTCAACAGGTACTGTTATGACTCTGTCTAGTCCATGTTGGCATGAATGACTTGAGGCGTACCTCCCTGGACTATATGAAGAGAGACATGATTGAGCTCACTGAATATGATTCCCAGGCAGGTATGTTCCTAGCCTTAAGCAGCATTCTATTATCACACAGAATGATTCCTCAATACAAACAGAAAATTATTAACTTTAGCAATTGGCTTTGTTTCTGGTGTCATTCCAAGGGGATCAAATACCTGACAGCCTGGGATGACATGATTGACAAACCACAATGCTTTGCTAGAGATGGCCTGCATCTGTCTCCCTTGGGCTTCAGGCTCCTAGCAAAGGCTCTTGCCTCCCCCATAGTGCCTTTTAGGCAATGTTATGAGGTCAAAACTACCAACATGAAAATTTCGTCAAAACATAAATTAAAGGTCATGTTGCTAAATGCTAGGAGTCTAAACATGAAACTGCACTCATTGCAAGCATTCTTAACCCTGGAAGTTGCTGACATTTGTGCAGTCACAGAAACCTGGTTCAAAGCTACAGAGACCACCCCAACCATACCAGGTTACTCATCCTATCATACATTCAGACCCCAAAACCTGGGCAGCAAAACAAAAGGAGGTGGAGTTGCAATATATATATAAGACATACACAACTCCAGGCTGATCAAGACAGTATGAGGAGACTCTCAAGGTGCAGTTAACCATTGACAAGACCCCTATTCAAATCATAGCTAGCTACAGGCTCCCAACTTTAACTCAAAATGCCCAGTCCACATATCTGGACCTCTTCGAATCTATCAAGATTCAACCCTTTTCCCTAATCCTGGGCGACTTTAACGATCCAAACATAGATTGGAAGAAATACTCATGCCAAAACACAAATGCCCAGAGATTCCATGATTTCATCAATGCAAATCCCTTGGATCATTTGGTTGACGCCCCCACAAGAGGTGAACACATCTTGGACTTGATATTAACCAATATGAGTAACCAATGCAGCATCCCTACAGTGTCATCATATTTGGTAAGATCCGACCACAAAGCAATCACTTTCGAAGTCACCATCTCCCCTCCCCCAGCTAGGATCCAACAAAAAAATTCTCCAAAGCTGATTAGAATCTTTTGAGGGAAGGTATAAACAGCTTCTCAGTCCCCTCCCCCTCCATAAGAACTGGCACATATGTCCAAACCTACACCAAAGTACTATATGAGCACTTATATAGCTGCATGAAATCAGAAATACCTGACAGGATGAAATCCTCCTCCTCAAGGAAGAGTAAACCTGTCCGGTGGACATCTGCAATAAATAAACTCTATAGTAAAAGGAAAAAAATACTATCCAGGACAAAGAAGGAGCAGGTGCCTAACTGGAAGCAATCTCTCCTTAGCCTGAACAAGCAAATAAGAGCACTAGTGAAATCCTCCAAAGTAAACTTCATGTCCAAACTGGCCACATCGACTAAAGACAATCATAAGGCCTTCTTCACATATGTCTGCAATCTCAAAGGAAGCACCCAGATCTGCTCAGAACTGGTGGTCAAGGACACCACATACACACATGCAGTAGATATAGCCAACCGGCTGGCAGACAGATTAACATCCCAGGCTGCATCCTACATGAACTCAGGCAGGAACCTGCAGCACCATTAGGCACCCTATTCAACCAAAGCCTGAGTACTGGCTTCATCTCAGCCAAGTGGAGGACAGCCACAGTCATCCCTTTGCACAAAGGTGGAGTGTCCATCGATCCAGGAAATTATAGAACCATCAGCCTAACTAGTCTGATCTGCAAGGCCGTGGAGTGGATTATCATGGACCTCATTAACAAGGACATTGGCAACCTCCAAACACTCAATTCCACACAGTTTGGTTTCGTTAAGGGGAGGTCATGCCTGTTAAATTTGGTTGACTTCTTTGAGACAGTCACCAAAGCCATGGACGAGGGGAAGATGGTACACAGCACTTACCATGACCTGGCCAAAGCCTTCAATACTATTCTCCACTCAGGTATAATAAACTCTCTCATCTAGGCATCAATCCATTTGTTTCCAGATGGGTAGCAAACTGGCTCTCTGATAGAACCCACCTAGTCAAAATATGGGAAACTACTTCAAGCAGTAGACCCATAAAGAGCGGTGCACCCTAGGGATCAGTCTTGGGGCCTCTGTTATTTGGGATATACTTTTCTGAGGTGCAGGCCAAAACCAGTGAGCTATGGCTGACCAAGTTTGCAGATGACTACAAGCTGGGTGCTGTCATCAGTTCCCCTAGTGATGCAGACATCCTCCAAGAGGGTCTCACCCAAACAAATGACTGGTGCCAGAAATGTGGCCTCAAACTGAATGCCAAAAAATGCATCATCATCCCTTTTGGGGAGAGTGATGTCCCCACAAATTATCACATTAATAAGATCCTAAGCACGCAATCAGTCATGAGGGACTTGGGCACCCAGGCTGATAGCAAACTGACTTTTGACCACCATATTGTTTCCATTGTACGGAAAGCTTTCTACAAGGCCCACCTCATTAGTAAGGTTATCTTATCCAGGTACAAGGTGGTCATAACATCTATGTATTCTTCCCTTATAAGACCCGTTATTGAGTGCAGTGCCCCTTTCGGCATGTACCTCACAAAGCACATGCAGCAGCTGGAGAGACCACAGAGGTTCCTCACCAGGAGACTCTAGGGCCTCAAACATCTTCATAGGTTCATAGGTTCATACTAGGCTATCTGCCCGAGGGCATTTACAAGCCTAACTATACCCATTATTTTGCTGTGCCTCTGTCGAGCAGTGACACTGAGGTAATCCCTGGGGTATATCTGCGATCTCCCATCCATTGGTCAAGATTTTGGCCATGCCTCACATTTGTTCCACAGCATAGGAGTCTTGGGTGATGAATCTATCCTCCAGCACATCGGCAGCATAGGACAGTAGATGAGATCCCTTCATGATAAGGGTGTCGAATGACATATGCATTTTTGGCATTTAACAGTTTGCAACCCATCTTGTGATGTTCATCAATGGCTTTGGTGACTGTTTGAAAAAGTCAACCAAGTTTAAAGGCATGATCTGCCTTTTGGATCGATTAAACAGCTGTCCTAGCTGTGGGTTTAATTCTCATTGAGTTCATGTCCCATGGATGCTGTGTTTTTGAACTAGCTCTGTTTTACTTATAGTGAAGGTGCTGGTAGAAGGCATTTGTAAGTGATTCAGCCCCGTTTGTTGAACATTGTGCTCCCATGTTCGTGATGATGATGTCAAGTATGTTATCTCCTGTGGGGGGGGGGACTCTTTGTTCCATGTGGCATTTGAGTTTTTGAATTCCAGGAACTTTTGGGCTAGGGTGTTTGGTGTTCCCAGTCCCAGTCTATATTTCTATATTAGAGTAGTAGGGTATATGGTGGTAGATGGTGTGGTTATCCTTATCCTTTAGTGTTTTCAGGAAGGCCATGTGAGAGTTTGTGAGGTGAACCAGGTTTCTGTACAGGCACAGACATCATGTTCTCCCATAACTGAGAAGGGCCTCGAATTTTGAGATTTTTTAGACTCTGCTTTGGAGCATGCATAGCCTTAGTTTTTTTTTTTTTTTTTTTGTGTGTTGGTGGGGGGGTAGTTATTTTTTGAGCCTTGCCTAAAAAAAAACTATGGGAGTGGCAGAGCCTTTGCCAAATATCAAAATCCCAAATCCCAGGGTGAAGGTGCGCCCCGCTCAAAGCAAGCTGGCTTGTCCAGCATGTCATCCCAGGCAGACAGACACTGGATCCCCTTACCTTCTCCTCCTGACTGGTCATGCTAAAGGCCCTGTCCCTGTACTCAGTCTCCTACAGACTCCTGAGAGGTGACCTCTGTCTGGCATACAAAAGAATTTCACACCCTGCCTTGATGGGACTGCTGCATTTCTGCAAGTCGAGCTCCACTCAAGTAACCCAAACCTCAACCTGGTCTGTGACATCACTAGGAGCTGTTGGTGGGACAGATTTGTGTCCCAGAGACCCCCCATCTGTGGAATAGAAGCCCTGTCCATGTCAAGCAGAGTACCTCATTAACTCTTTTTAAGTGCAACCTGGATAACTGGATGGGAAATGGAAAATACATCCCTGGGATTCCACCTGTGTCCCTGCTGGACAGTAGCATAGGGTGCTGACTTGTTGGAACATGGGCTAAATTCCTGACTAGGCTTGAAAGGGCATCAGGGTCAATACCCTAGTAGCTTCCTATGTTCATATGATCCTATAACATCAAACATAACCCCCCAACTACCACAAGGGAGCAGATCCTAGATGCTTTCTCTAAAGGTCAAAAACACTACAATGATTGGCCTTGATAACATCCCAGGACATCTTCTAAATAGCCCAAAACATGACTTAGTGGGATCACTGGTGTCACTGTTTCGCCTACAGACAGGCTTCGTGCTATGTGAATGGAGAATTGGTTTACTGGAAAAACTCATTCAGACCATGTCACATATTGTTGTGAGAGAAAGGGTAGTCTGTTTTTGCTTTCTTGTATTTTGTATAACTTCATTGCCTTCTTCTGTTCTATGGTTTATTTTTTATTGTTTTGCTTGTATTTTGCATTCAGTTGCATATTTAAATTAGGAAAGAGAACACAGCTATGTCTCTTGTGAGTTAAACAGAAATTAAAATTTCCTTCACTCTCCCACCCTTGTGTTGCTGTGTTTTTAAACTCATCTCTGTTTTAGTTACCTGCTGCTTATGCTAATTTGACCACACATTTCATTCCCTCTCCTCTTTCATTTGCTATTGTGAGTAAGCACACAATTATCATATTGTGAAATCACTCCCTTCAGCTATGAGTGGCTCCCCACTTGGATAGCTAAAGCTTAAGTTACCCCCTCTTTCATATCTAACTGCTTACAGCACAGTGCAGTTCTTAAGATATTAACCCATTTTCCCATCTTACATTTAAAATCTGCAACATCTACTAAGACCTCCAATTATCAGAGAGCCTACATTCTGCCTCTTGGTAGTCATGTTGGGATTAGTGTTTCTGTTTTGCTTCTGGTGAAAGAGGGAGCATGGGGACATTATTTCTTGGAGACTCACCAGAAGCCTAATAACCGCTTCATAGATGCCAGCTTGGAAGATGTGCTTATATTTTGCTCCTAGCTCGAGAAGGAGCAGAGTGCATTGATTACTGACTGTTTCTAATTGGGCAGTGAATGTCTGTGTTGGGCCTTCCTGATTGGTCTGGTTGCTCTTCAGGGCATCTACCTGGAAAAGGCAACAACAAACTTACAGACCTTGCATTCTCAGGGACAAGAGTGTTGATCACCAAAGAACCTATGGCCTACTTCTCATCTTGGGATTTGTGCCACTGTTTTGCTTCTCGTGAGAGCAGACCCAAAGGAGCATTGTATCCTAACAGCATGAAGCTGTGGTGAGACCTGCACTAGTAGTAGCCAGGCAGTAGACATTCAGATGAATCCCCCCTTTTCATCATTCTTGACAAAGCTAATTTTTTCTCTTCAGTAAGTACTGCCTGATTTGCTGCTGTCTAACCTATCCTTAGAATATCTCCCTAATTACTTAATCCATAAATCACCAGTGTCTACTTATCAGTTTCCCCTCAAGTGTTTGGCAGTGTCATGTACAGACACAGACACCTTGAGTTGACATTTTACCTGTAAAACAATCCTTGAAATGTCACCAATACCTAGTTGTACACAGGGCAACTAGTTTGCAGTGACAAGCACTGCTCCCAGAGTTGAAAACCAGATACTCCTGACATTCTTTTATAGTCTCACTCCAACCATCTAATTGATAAAAAAGGGCCTGTTGCCATGGATATGAATTTTCCCACTTTCTCTTTTACCAGTTTGGTGGCTATGGGTATCCTGAGACAATGTAGACATTGCCTCATGTTTACTGACAACCAGTTAATTCTCAAACAAACTTATAAGCACTCACATAAAAGCACGCCTAATGTCAATTAGGTTGTCAGTAGCACACATGCTACACCCATCTCATACAGTTCAAAGCAAACACACAGACCCACATATGTTGAGGCTCTTAAATGTAACCTTCCTAAACCCCAAAGATCTTCTAGATGAAGTGCACATAACAATTACCCTTAGCAGCTCAGAATGCACTCTTTTTCAAAACAACACACACATTAACACATACAGCCACATCTCATGGAGCCTCTACTTCTAAGCCCATAAGGAAAGCTACCACACAATCCAGCATTCTGGTCATTGGAGACTTCATTGTGAGACACATTGATGTAGCTCTCAACAGGCTGAGGAAGTAAAAAATCACAGTTAATTGCTTATCAGGGGTCAGGATCTGCCACATTACCCATGCACACAGGTCAGTGGACCACAAGTACCAGTAAGACTCAGTCATAGTCCATTTGGGTTTAAATGAGTTGAGATGTACCTCCCTAGACTATGAAGAGAGATATCATGGAGCTCTCGGAATATGTGCACCTTACCTTCTCCAAGGATGATGCCTCAATATGAGCAGAAAATGACTGACTTTAATAATTGACTTAGTTTCTGGTGCCATTCTAAGGGGGTGCAATATTTGTCAGCATGGAAGGAGACAGTCAACAGACCATGCTGCTATGTCAGGGATGGTCTGTATCTCTCCCATCTAGGCTTTCAAATATTAGCTAAAAAACTGTTCTCTCTGTGAAGAAATTAGACACTTTCAGCTATGCTAGCATGTCTTGTTGAAGTTGTTTTAAATAATTTCAGATTAACCTGTGAATTATTATGCCAGCACAACTAGCTATGATATTATAAATAAGTTCCTGCATATTGATTTATAATCTGCTTCTAATTCCCAGGGTCATACTGTGCAGTGCATACCCAAAAGGACTCACCAAGAACTGTAAGCCTGCCTTTGCTCTATTGAAATCATTTAGTTTAGATCAGGAACAGTGTACTTTAGTCAGATAGGAAATTATAACTAATCAGTTAGAGTTTTTCTAAATGTTGGATTTCTATCATTCATTATTGATTTCATTTTCCTGGTGACTGGGTTCTGTTTATTAGAAATTACTGTTTTATATTTTTAATCATTTTGCTCATTATTAAATATTTGTATTAACTTACATTGTGGCTGGTCACTGATTTGAGAGTGCTTATAATTCCCAAGGCCACTCTGAAAGCCTGGCTGCTTAGGTCATTTGCTACTATTTGTGTTAATATTTAATTTTCATAATGGAACACTCTTTTAAAAGGGCATGACGACACTCTGATTGGTGGCTGCGTGTTATTTATTATTTTGGGGAAGGGACACAGCTAGAAGTCTGTGTCAGGCTTTCCCAGAAGTGTTTGGATGTATGAGATTTAATCTATTTAAGTGTGAGTGTATAAGAGGTCTTAAATTTGGACACATTGCTCTGAAGTGTGTAATAAGGAGTTATATTTCAGGTGGACAGAAGTATACAGTCCAGTTATAGAGCATGTTCCTGTTGTGCTCTTAGGGAAAAATTGTGAAATATTACTACTGTTTAAGTGACAGTCTCACATTAGAGTCAGTAATGAGGATTGAAGCTCCTTAGGTACTGACCAGGATAGTAGGGGACATCACATATTGTTAGCAGTCCGGTGTGGTATTGTCTGGACATCACATTATTTGGTGGCAGCATAGTGGGATATTAACTGGACATTACATTAATTGGTGCCAGCAGTGTGGATTTTTAATTGGACTTTAGTAGTCTGTGGGCAGTTGTCATTAACGTGTACACTCACAACAGCCACAAAATAAACACACAGAATCTCAGTTCACAACAGTTTTAATTATTTTTAGTTAGTCAGGGACAACAGGCAAAGATGTCAGCAGAAAACTATAGTAAGCTGACAAAGAACCGGTTGGCCAAGGAGTGTGAAACCAGAGGACTGGTGCATGCCAACCTGACTAAGGAAGCAATGATTTCAGCCTTAGTTGCAACTTCAGCTCAGACCAGCCATTCAGAGGATATCCAGTCTTGTTATGGATGATGTTTCGCCTGCAGAGACAGGACAGTCTAGATTTTCTTCAGAGGACCTGAGAATCCATCTGGAGTTAGAGAGACTGCACAGAACAGACTGAACAGACACTGTGCCTGGAAGCCCAATGACTAGAGGCTGAGGAAAGGGAGAAGCAGCACCAATATGAACTGGAGGCTGAAGAGAAGCAGCATCAATATGAACTGGAGGCTGAAGAGAAGCAGTGTCAGTATGAACTAGAGGCCTAACATTTAATAGCCGAGGAAAAAGAGAGACAGCGTCAGTGTGAAGTGGAGGTTCTTATCCTTTGAGTGGGTCATGGAGGTAAGGGGAAGAGAATAACTGGACCCCAGAAGCTGTAAAGGTCAGTAAACTTTTTCCTCAATACAAGGATGGGGATGACTTTGATAGTTTTATTCATATATTTGCGAGGGTATGTAGAAAGTATGATGTTGACCATGAGCTCTGGGTTCAGCTCCTGACTCCCTTACTCCATGGTAAAGCTATTTAGGCCATGTAAAAATTGTCTGATGTAGGGAGTTCAAGATGGCTGCTGAGCATTAAACACATACTTTCCACTGCTCCTGTTCCAGCTAAGTTTATCTGCTCAAAATAACCTGCATCTGGCTTTAAAAGTCAAAAGAAAGGAGTATTTCTGTTAAAATATGTTGAAAGGATTGGATCTACAGCAGCATTTTGGATAAAAAAAGCTAATTTTAAACCTTACTTTCTTCTAAGTATTTACCTGAACTCAATCTGGGGAAGGCCGAGGCCGCATGGGAATATACTTCTCTGCATATAACAGTATTTCAAATAAGAGATGGCTACTAAGCAAGAAACCATGGATTCTGCGACTGCAAAAACTAAACTTTTCCTCTATAACTGCCCCTGAGAAGGATGTAATATCCAAGAGACAAAGAATAAATAAATCAACTCAAGAGCTGAACAAAGGGCCTACTAAAACCAAAGCTGAATCGGCACTTACACTTGAAGATATTAAGTCAGCATTACAACCATTGCAAGATGAGTTCAAGTTATTTTCAGATAAGCTAAATTCCTTCGGTTCAATCCTGGATCAAATCATAACAAGAATAAACACAACAGAAAATAAAACTGAGGAGAACTCGAAGCAGATACAGGATTTACAAGCTAAGGTAAATGCAAATGAAAAAATAATCAATGACTTACAACAAAAAGTAACTGACTTAGAAGCTCGAAGTAGGAGAAATAATATCTTAATTCCGGAAAAGTTTGATCAACCACAACTATCTGCAATATTAACAGAGATCTTTGAACTAGTAACTGAAGATAAATCTCTTGCAAAAGAAATTACTGTGGAAAGAGTTCATAGAGCGCTACAGAAAACTCAAAATGAAGCTAACCCCAAGACAGATCTATGCAAAACTACTTAATGCTGCACATGTTAATTTACTGCTTATGGCTACAAAGAAGAAAAAAAAATCTTATGGAGAGGCTACAGGATCTCATTATCACAAGACTTACCTCAGCCGATTAAAGTACAGAGACAAGCTCCAGCCCCTTTCTGTGCTTTGCTAATAAAAAAAATATTTGTTTCCAAATTAAATACCCAGACACTCTTTCCTTTAACTATAAAGACCAAAAGCACTTTATGCAGTCTGTGGAGGAGGCAAAGAAAACATTTATGCAAGTTTTCAGGGAAGTACCAGTTATTTAAAACTTATGGCACAGCTTTTTAAAATAAAATAAAGAAAAATGTACTGCTTTAAAAAAATGCAGCTTCTCTCTGAAGATATGTCTGGAAACACTAACAGAAGCTGGAAACACTATCAGAAGAAATTGCTTCCTACAGAAATGGTACTTTTTACTTTCTCAGATCTGTAAGCAAAGAAAGGAAGCTAACTGAGCTAAACGTACCTGATTTAATGTCCTGTTGGTTTTTCTGTCACTCTCTAGACATTCTGGAAATATTCCTGTCATTTTTTATGGTTTTATATATTTTTTTTTTTCAAATTTATTTCCTTCTGCTTTGGATAACTCCATTTTCTGGGACTTGCGTTGCTTCCTGAGGCCTGAGGAGGCCTACATAACAGCTCTATGAGGGTTTCTTTAGTCTGATGGGCCGTTTCTACACTCCATAACCCAGAATTCAACGAAAACATTGGCCAATGACGTCACAAGGTCAAAGAGCGTGGGAAAAGAAGAAAAGAAGCAAAGCATTACTGGGAACGCTAAAATCGCAAAATACATTGTATTTATGAAGAAATTGACTGTATTTTTACAGTTTGGGTTCTGTGTGATGCTGAAAATGTAAGAACATTGAAGGATTTTGTTCAGGGTAATGTTAGTAACATTTTTATTTAATTTAAAAAGCATTATGTCAGTGCGTGCTATATTTAGTTAAGGAATTTTATATATATGTCTCTAGTTTATTCTAATGCCTGCCAAATATTAATTGATTAGTATTTGGTTTAATATTGTAGTATTAGTTAAATTGCTAATATGGTAACTAAGTATTAATTTAATTGTGTCTAAAATCTAATGCTGCAGCTAAATAAGTGATCTATATCTTATAGGGGTGAAGTGTTTAGTTATGTGTTCTATTAAGCTTTATAAGTCTCAGGTATCTGCAAATGATATTCAAAGCTCAGCTGATTACTTTGTTTGGGTCTATAAATGGTCTTTCTGTTTATTGTAGATGTGTGTTTATTTTAGGTGCGTGATTTGGATTTTCAATAATAGATTTTAGAATAATATTTATAGATATGCCATTACCCTCGGAATGCCAGATATAGTTACACTTGCCTGCTTACTGTCTGTGATAAGATATAATATTATTTATTTATAGGGAGTTAGATCTAAACTAATGTGCACAATCATAATAATATATACCAATCTAACCTTATGCACCTGTAAGTATAACTAATTCCATATGATCTGCTAAAATTATATATATATTAAGTCTTTTAGAAAGTATGATTCTTATACTCTTGTATTAACTATTCTAAGCATCTTTTTGCCTTTAAATGTACATTTTAGATTTATATGTTAGTATTAAATAGTTTTTGGAGTGGCATGAGGGTGTAGTTGTGAATGCTGGGTGACACTTGGACTATTGTGGTTAGTATTTATGTCTCCCTGTTGCATACCTGTAACATTTATTTTATACAAAAATGTTTAACAACAGTATATCTGTATCTTTTGCATTTGCAAATAAAATCATATCAGGGAGATGGGTGGTTAGGCACGAGTTGTAAGGTTAGGAGCATGGATGTCAGAACACCAGTTTTGAGTACAGTATATTTTTTATGTGTTAGAAAAGGACCTATCATTATATGGACAGTTCCTTGTGAAACAAGTATCTCTGTTGACCTTATTTTGTTTTTATTGTTATTTTTTGAACTTATAGCTAGATGATTAGAGTGAATTCTTGGAATGTAAATGGTCTTCAGGACATTAAAAAAAGCTGGTTATGCACTTAATATATCAAGACAAATCAAACATTATTTTTTTACAAGAGACTCATATGACAAATGACCAATCGGACAATATTAAAAAAAGAAATTGGATTAGACAGATTATATCAGCAGGGAGCAGCCTTGCATCAAAAGGTACAGCTATTTTAATTAAAAAGTCCTTTCCTGGAGAAGTGCTTGATACTAAATTTGATTCGAATGGAAGATTTATTCACTTGCTCATACCCACAAGTTAAGTACCTGATTTTGTTTTTGAATGTGTATATTCCATGTTCAAACCAACATTTGTTTATCCAGGAAATACATAATCTGCTACTTCCATACCATGATCATTTCTTCATTATTGGTGGCGACTGGAACGCTGTTATTGATCCATCAAATGATAGCTTGAATAAGAACAGCAAACAGCCCACCCAAATAACTGCTTCTATTCAAGATTTGATGAATAGTTTTAATTTAGTTGACCCTTTTTTAATATCTGAGATTGACAGGGAGTCTAATAAATTCACTTTCTATTCGGCCTCACATAAGGTTTGGTCTAGGATTGATTACTACCTGATCTCAGATGCTTTCTCGACTAAAATTGCTAATTTTGCCCATGAGGCCAGATCTATATCTGATCATTCAAATATATCACTTGGCATTAACCTTAACCAAAAATGGAATTATGACAGTAAGATTTTCACTTGGTCACTAAATAGTAACATTCTCAAAAAAAAATGACGTTTTGCAGGAGGTCCATGAATATATAAAATGCTTAGAAGATGAATCATTGTTTTCCAATATCCCTTTAGATATACAATGGGCAACGGCTAAAGCTGTCATTAGAGGAATACTTATTCAAAAAGCATCTTATTATAAAAAGAAAGAGAGTCTGTACATTAATAACCTCACAAAAGAGTTTAAAACAATTGACGCAGAACTGCAAAAAGATTTTTCCCCTGATTTGGAAATTAAACTACACGGAATTCAGAAGGAAATATATTCCTTCCACCAACAAAACTACTCTTTGACTGAATTAAAGCTTCTACATAGATACTCGGAATGGGCTCAAACTCCATCCAAAACTCTAGCAAGACTAATAAATATCAAAGAAGGACCAAACTATATAAAGGACATAAAGTATAAAGGGAAAATCCTGTATAGAAATAGTGACATTGTAAATTCATTTGTAGATATTTACACAGAAATCTACAATCCTAAAACTCAATTCCAAAAAGACCAGTACATAGACTTTCTCAATAAGCTTAAGGTCCCAAAACTATCTTCCACACAAATTACCCAGTTAAACGTCCCTATAACACTAAATGAAATAGCTGCAGCTATTAAAAAACTGAAACCTAATAAGGCATGGATTTACAGGTGAATTTTACAAAACTTTCTGCAGTAATCTTACAAAAATCCTACTTAACATGTATAATCATATCATATCAGAAGGGATTGTGGACAAGTATATGAATAATTCCAAAACTATTTTCATCCCAAAACCGAACTCTGACAAATCAAACCCTCTTAACTATAGGCCTATTGCCCTTATAAATGTAGACATGAAAATTTTAGCTACCATTTTTGCAAATAGAATTCAAAAAGTGATGGCGTCAATTATTTCTCCAGAGCAATTGGGTTTTATAAAGCAAAGACAACTTTGTGATAATACTCTCACTTTGCATACATTATTAATGTTCATTGAAAAGGATAATCATCCAAGATACGCTTTAACGTTAGATGTAAATAAGGCCTTTGATAATGTGGATCTCAACTTCTTATATGCAACAATGGAATACTTTAATTTCCCGGATATGGTTATTAGGATGATGTATAAAAATGCCTCTACTTCCCTTTATATAAATAAAACATTATCAAATCCTATTAAAATTACAAATGGCACCAGCCAGGGGTGTCCACTATCACCCAATCTTTTTAACTTGTATCTTGAACCTTTTCTTATCTGGATCAAACAGATGACCTATCATCATATCCCAAAAATCTATAACATCAAAATAAAGTACTCGTTGTTTGCGGATGACCTTAACATTTACTTTGAGCTATCTAACACAGACCTCCAGAAAATTCAAAACTCTATTGATCTCTTTTCTAAAGTTGCTAACTATAAACTTAACCCCATCAAATCAGCCTTTTTTCCTTTGAATCCTAAGAAGCATTTAGAATACTACTTCCCCCTTTTTGACATACCTCTTAAATATTCAGTAAAGTATCTGGGTATAAACTTCACGCACTCTTGTCAAGAACTTATGAAAACTAATCTTTATAAAGTTTGGGATCAAATAAACAATAATCTAACCAGATGGAAAAATATTAACCTTTCACTGTTATCAAAATCTGCTATTATAAAGATGAATATTTTACCTAGAATTCTTTTCCATCTAAACTCTGTTTTTCTTAATATTCCAAAAAACTTCTTTCGTAAAATGGAGACCACAATTTCTAAATTCTTATGGTTCCCTAAATCAACCAGAATATCATATAGGAAATGAACTATCCCAAAAGCTAAGGGTGGATTAAGTCTTCCAGATTTCAGTCTGTATTATCAAATAACTACCGCAAGTCGTTTAATAAAAATAGCCAGTTATGATCCGTATGACGAATCTTGGTCTCCAATATGGGTCAAGATCTAAAAGGGCATGGTTACCCATTAAACCCAGTAAATGTCAGGTTTGTATGGCAGAGGTCACTTACTTAGGACGCAGAGTGGGGAGTGGTAAGATTATGCCAGAACCTGTCAAAGTGGAAGCTATTCAAGCGTGGCCAGTTCCTGTTACTGAAAAGCAAGTGAGAACATTTCTAGTGACAATGGAGTACTGTGGAAAATGTGTGCCTAGTTGTGGTGCAATGGCTGCACCCCTTACTGACCCAACTAGGAAAAATAAACTGGATAAGGCAGTGTGGACCACAGATTGCAAATAGGCATTCCAAAAACTTAAGGAGATTTTAGGAGGTAACTCTGTGTTGGCCAGCCCAGATTATAGTGAAACATTTCTTGTGCAAGTAGATGCATCAAATTGTGGGGTGGGGGCTGTGCTCAGCCAAGTTTCCTCAGAAGGAGAAGAAGACTGCAGTGGGGTAATAATGCCAATGAAAATGAATTGCCCTGGAGAGGAGTGGGCTGATATTCCCAGACAGACCCATTTTTCTCAAGCATCATACTTCAAGGGTCACAACACCATGCTTGCTTCATAGCGGGGAGAAATGTAAAGAAATTAGACATTGTCTTCTGTGCTAGCATGTCTGGCTGAAGTTTTTGTATATAATTTCAGATTAAAATGTGAATTATTATGCCAGCATGACTTGCTAAGATATTGTAAATAAGTTCTTACATGTTAATTTATAATCTGTTTGCACAGAATGTTTTAAAGACTCAAATAGTGTCCTTTTTCATTTCTAACTGCGCATGTTTGTGAAGAAAGGTTCTAAAGACAAACTGTCTGAGATTCAGCTGATCTGCAGGTGATGTCATCGGAATGTTGACAGATGCTATGTGTTACTGTCAGAAGCTGAAGGACAGGAAGGAACTTTAGTAAACAGCTGTTGGTTGATTTTCAAAATATGAAATGAAAATTAGAACTGGAAGATTTGTGACAGTTAGGCTAGTCTATAAAAGACCCTGCTGAAGACAGTTGTCGGTTCAGTTGTCAGTTGCCAGTTGACCGATGTACTGTGCAGTGGATACCCAAAAGGGTTGATAGGACACCTTTTCAAGTCATTGGTAGCTACAGGACCCACTCCATGAATCAGGACATCCACTCTGCCTATTTGGATCTACTTGAGTCTGTCAAGATATATTTGAACACCAGTATTTTGGATGACTTTAACTACTCATCCATTGACTGGGGAAATTACTCATGTGGAAACTCACTTACCCAAAGGTTCCTCAACTTCATTAACTCCAATGCCCTGGACCAGCTAGTTGACACCCCCACAAGGGCTGCCAACATCCTGGATCTGGTGCGTACCAATATGGGGGACCACTGTAGCACCCCCCATTGTGAAATCTCCCCTGGTGAGATATGACCCAAATCAGTATCATTTGAAGTTACTAACACACCTGCCCCCCCCCCCCCCCACAGCACAAAGTAAACTAAAAAAACTTCTCCAAAACAGATTATAACCTCTTACAGGATGGTATAAATAGCTTCACTGCACTTCCCCCCTCAGATGGAACTGGCAACTATGCTGAGTTTTTCACAAATGTTTTATAGAAACACTAGAACAGCTGCATTGATGCAGCCATACCTGATAGGACTAAAAGAAGCTCCTCGAGGAAGAGGAAACCTGTCTGGTGGACAAGTACCATTAACAGGCTTTACAATAAGAGGAAGAAATTGCTGTCTAAGAGTAAGAGGGAGCGAGCCCCAAACTGGAAACATTCTCTCCTCAACTTAAACAAGCAAATAAGACTCCTTGTTAAGTCCTCCAAAGCCAACTACAAATCCAAATTCGCTTCCTCAACTAAGGACAACCATAAGGCATTCTTTAGTTAAATCCATAACCTAAAAGGAAAAGCTCAGATTTGTGCTGAACTGGTAGTTAAGGATACCACATATACTGAGCCTGTGGACATTGCTAACCTGTTAGCTGACAGGTTCTGTGAAAACTTCACTCCCCCCTTCCCCGCCACACTTACCCCAAGACATCCCTACCACCTGTCCTCTACCCTGTATCTCTAAAGAGCAGGTTATGAACGTCCCCTCTAAGGTCAAAAACACAGCATTAGTGAGACCTGATAGCATCCCAGGCTGCATCCTACATGGGTTCAAACAAGAACTAGCAACGCCACTGGGTACTCTTTTCAGTCATAGTCTAAGCACTGGCTACATCACAGCTGAATGGAAAAAGACCACTGTTAACTCCTTGCACAAAGGTGCTACTTCTACTGACCCCATGAACTATAGCCCTATTAGCCTGACTAGCCTTATCTGCAAGGTCATGGAGAGAATCATCATGGACCTTATCAACAAAGACATTGGTAACCTCCAAACACTTTACCTTACTCAATATGGATTTGTCAAAGGGAGATCATGCCTGCTAAACCCGGTGGACTTCTTTGAGACAGTCACCAAGCCCCTTGATGAGGGGAAATCTGTGCACATAGCATACATAGACTTAGTTAAGGCTTTTTACACTATCCCCACCTCAGGCATAATTGACAAACTCACCCAGCTAGGTATCAACCCATATATTATTAGATGGGTTGCTAAATGGCTCACTGATAGAACCCATATAATCAAAATATGGGAATCCACCTCCAACAGCAGACCTGTAACCAGTGGTGCTCCACAGGGATCAGTGATGGGACCTCTAAAGTGCAAGCTAAAACTAAAGGTCTGTGGCTGACAAAGTTTGCTGATGACTGCAAACTGGGAGCAGTGATAGAATCTCTAAATTATGTCAACATCCTACAAGAAGGTCTTGCACAAACAAATGACTGGTGACAAAGTCATGGCCTTAAACTCAATGCACAAAAATGTATTATCATCCCTTTCGGTAAGAGTGATATTACTGCTAACTACCACATCAATAACAACACCCTAAGTATGCACTCAGTGGTGGAAGACCTGGGCACACAGGTTGACAACAAACTTACCTTTGGTCACCGTGTCTCCACAGTGGTAAGAAGGGCATTCTGTATTGTTCATCTCATAAGTAAGGACATTGCCTCCAGAAAAAAAGAAGTTATATCCTCCCTGTACTCTTCCCTCATCCGGCCAATAATTGAGTACAATGCCCCTTTTGTTATGTACTTTTCCAAGCACCTGCAGCAATTGGAGAGACCACAAAGGTTCCTCATAAGGAAAATTCAAGGTCTGTAGCATCTGTCCTATGAGGATCATCTGAAAGCACTGTCACTTTATTCTGTTTCATACAGACTACTCAGAAGTGATCTCTGCCTTGCATATAAGGCAATGTTTGACCCTGCTTTATTGGAAATGCTACCTATCTGTTAAGTCAAATGGTACATAGGTTACTCACTGAAATGGCCTTAACCTGGTATATGACATTAATAGAACCTATTGGAGGGACTAATTTGTCTCCCAGAGGTTACCATACCTTTGGAACAGACTCCTGCTTCATGTCAAGCAGAGCACCTCATTGGCCCTCTTCAAACGCAATCTGGACGATTGGATGGGTAACCTTAAGTTCACCCCAGGGGTTCCACCTATGTCCTTCTTGGACTGGGGTGATAGGTGCTGATCGTGGAAATAAGGGTAACACTTGGCTAGGCTTGTAAGGGCCCTTTGGTCATTAGCCTAGTAACCTCCTATGATCCTATGAAACCCACTGGCTGACAAATTAATCTCCAAATTTACCAGTCTCTCCCCCTCAACCTCCCATTGGGAAATACCATCAAATATAACTCCCCATACTATCACTAGGAAATATGTCTTTAAAGGCCAAGAACACTGCATCAGTGGGCCCAGACAATATCCCAGGATGCCTTCTAAATAGCATGAAACATGACCTATCAGGCACTATGGAAGTGCCAATTAACTGTAGCCTCCAAACAGGCTTCATGCCTCATGGATGGAGAATAGCAACAGCTATCCCTTTGCACAAAGGTGGTCCATCTGCAGACCCTGGAAACTGCAGACCTATAAGTCTCTCTATTCTCGTATGCAAAGCCATAGAAAGAATTATCATGGAAATGATCAATAATGACATAGGAAACCTCCAGACTCTGGACCCAACGCAGATTGGTTTTGTCAAGGATAGGTCATGCCTACTCAACCTAGTGGACTTCTTTGAGAAGACCACCAAAGCAATGGATAAGGACAAAATAGTTCACACTGCCTACCTTGACCTGGCCAAGGCATTTGACACAATACCCCACTTGGACATTGTTGACAAACTCAAGAGGTTAGTTAAAAACACTTTTGCCACCTTGTGGGTAGCCAGCTGGCTCACAGATAGGATCCAGGAAGTTAGAAATGGGGAGTCCACCTCTGCAAAGTGCCTAGTCAAAAGCTGAGTCCCTCAGAGATCAGTCCTGGGACTGCTCCTTTTTGGAATTTACTTCTCTGAAATCGAGGCCAATATCAATGGCCTCTGGCTAACTTAATTTGCAGATGATTGCAAATTAGGAGAAGTTATAGAATCCCCCACCAACATAAATGTTCTCCAGGAAGGGCTGACACAGATGAAAAACTGGTGTCAGAGCCACGGACCAAAACTAAATGCCAGGAAATGCATAATAATGTCTTTCGGGAAGTCATCCACCCCGGTAACTATCATATTGACAACACACCCCTAAGGGTTGATCCAGTAGTCAGGGACATGGGGACACACACATAGAAAGTAATCCAGCCTTTGACCATTACATGTCTACAGCAGTGATAAAATCAGAGTCTATATCAGTTCACCAAAACCGCTGAAGTTCGAACACCATATGTTCATACTTCTAACCACAAAGTACAAAAACATCGAAGTCTTAGAACAGTGATTTTTTTTCCCAGGGAAAAAAAATCGCTGTTCCAAGAAAGACATACACAACACAAGCACACCAAAAAAACAGCAATCCACACACAAACACTTAAAATCCTACATCTAACCCAACACTAAACTGTACATACACTACTATCTATCCACTTACCTTAACCCAAACCATAACCCTAAGGTCCATCACTATCGTACACTCACCTGATCCGCGCCCTAAACCTAACTCACCTATCCTGCCCTAACCCTAAAGTCTGTCACTATCACACACCCACCTCACCCGCACCCTAACCCTAACTGTAACTCACCTAACCCGTGCCCTAACCCTAACGTCCACACAATCGCACACTTACCTGAACCCAACCTGTAACTTCCCACTACAGTCCTAATAATTGCAAAGCCACAGAAACGGCCCACCAAATTCTTTCCCTGGGAAAGAATTCAGTGTTCCACGGCTTCGAGATAATCAGTGTTCGAACTTCATAATTCGAACATCTGGTGTTCGATTGTCAGCCATTTCGACGGACTGATATAGACCCATAAAATCAATCTATGTTGTGCATCTTATAAACAAAGATATGGCATCTAGGTCCAAGGAAGTCATTGTTCTAATGTATTTGGCATTCTTATCATTGATTACAATGCCTCTTTGGTATATACATAATCAGGCACATCCAACAATTAGAGCATCCACAGAGGTTCCTCACCAGAAGAATACAGGGTGTAAGTGACATGTCCTATGCAGACCACCTCAAAGTCATATTCCTGTATTCTATCTGTTGAGGGGAGATCTAAGCCCCAGAATTAACCATTGTAAAGACCTTGCCTGTGATATAAATAGGACCTGCTGGAGAGACAAGTATGTATCCCAGAGACTGTCCCTTCTCTGGAACATGCTCATTCATGTGAAACAAAGTTCCTCCTTAACTCAATTCAAGTGTAACTTGGACAATTGGATGGGTAAGAGGAAATTCATCCCTGGTTTGGCACCAATGTCTTCAATGGACACAGGCATCCTGTAAATGGTTCATTTCCAAAGCACCTGCATGTAAATATTTCATTTCCCAATCCCCTACTTACACTTGTCAAGGGTATGAGAACTTGTCAGAAATTTGGGATACATGGTTAGGCCTAAAAAATGCTCTTGTGGTCATTAGCCTAGTAAACACCTATGAACCTATGAACTGCAATGGACATCACATCCCTCTGCATAAGGCCGGGCCAGCAACAGACTCTGGGAACTACAGAGCCATAAGTCTGACTAGCCTCATATGCAAGACCATGGGATAGATTATATAAAATGGGAAATTAGCTAGGCTTAAATTTGCCCGCAAGGGCAGCAAGCATAGTACTTCCCTATGAACCTTTGGGACGAATTATTATGAAAATGATTAATAAGGACATTGGATCCAACCCTGTTTAGTTTCAGCAAGGGTGAATCATGCCTACTCATCCTGGTGGACTTCTTTGAGAGGGTCACCAAGGCAATAGGTGAGGGCAAAATGGTGCCTACTTCTTACCTCACTTGGGCATTGTAAACAAACTCACAGATATAGGCATAAACCCTGATGTTATGCATTGGATAGCTGGCTGGTTCTCAGATAGGACCCAGAGGCCTGTCAGTAGTTGAGTCCCACAGGGCCCTGTGCTGGTTCTGCTCCTTTTTGGCATCTGCTCCTCATAATCAAGGCCAATGTCAAGGGCCTCCAGCTGACCAAGTTTGCAGATGATTGCAAACTAGGTGCAGTCAAAGCCATAGCCCTCCAAGACACTACCATCTTACAGGAAGGGCTAAAACAGACAAATGACCAATTCCAAAGCTGTGTCTTAAAGCTCAGTGCTAAGAAATACATTATAATACCTTCTGCAAAGTCAGTCACCATAGGAAATAATGTCATAGGTTAATAGTAGGCTAACTGCTTTTGTAGGCTATTTCAAGCCTAGCCAATTACCCCATGTGGGAATCTAACCCTGCACCT
Organism: Protopterus annectens; assembly: GCF_019279795.1. Classification (NCBI taxonomy): domain Eukaryota; kingdom Metazoa; phylum Chordata; order Ceratodontiformes; family Protopteridae; genus Protopterus; species Protopterus annectens. The sequence continues at coordinate 1,114,355,486 of NC_056747.1, read as the reverse complement.
TATAATTGTAAGGTAAACACCTTAACCATTAAGCCAACCTTCCACCCTTGCTGTCAATAACAGACCTCTAAGATCAGAACCAACAGTTAGAGATTTGGGTATGCATGGAGATAGTAACCTGGCTTTTGACCAACGTGTCTAAGTTAGCAAGGAAATCATTCATTGTCACTCAATTTATAAGCAAGGGCATGGCATCTAGGTGCGAGGAAGTGTTTGAGATGAAAGTAAGTTGCAAAGCCAAAGACAGAGTCGGCAGAAGTATAATCTTCTGTCCAGAAAAGGTCAGTGGCTGATAAGGTAGAAAATAAGTGTCTTGTCAAAGCCCTTACTATTAGATTCACATCAGAGTTTGTTTGAACATTTACCATGCTTAAAATGAAATGTGATGGGTTCACCCTTCATGATAGTTATTAAATTTCTTCCAGAATATTTTGGATTTACCAGGTAATGGATTTTCTTCAACTCTTGTGATAACCAAGGTGTTTGATTGCTCTTAACACTTCTAGTTTTTGCTGGAGAGCACTTTTTAGCCTGCAATGGCAGTAGATTATGTAACAGATGAAGTGCCAGCGTATATATGCTCAGTTGGCTAAATCAGTCCAAACTAATGTCCGTCTGCCTTGTTTAAGGATACAAGAAGTTCTATTGGGTATATAATGTTTTTTTGGCAAAAGAGGAGGACCAGAGTAAGCAGTACTACTGAAATGTATGTGTGTGTGGATCTGTCGTGCGGTAGACAATCTGCTGGTCTGATTGATTTAAAAACAGTCTAATAAGTTCTACTGTCCTAAAATGGGGTTATGAAAGCTGGGACCAGTTTGAAGAAGCTGTTCTGTGAAACGGTGGAAAATAAGTGAATTATGTTCCCACTTAAGACTGAAATCTCAAATAAGTAATGTTCCTACTAGAATGTTTATCCAGTATTATCTTGAGTACACTCTTCACTGATTATTGCCAGGTTGAAGGAGGTTGGTGTAATAGCCAAGTCGGCATTACCTATGAAGTAGTCAGTGATAAGGCAGTTGGGCTTATGGCCAGAGGAATTGTGTAATGATGGAATGAGTGACCTATTTGTATAGTACCTAACAAGGATAAGTATTCCTCCACTGGCTTTGGCATAGTATGCAATTAGATTATATGGACAAAGGAATGCTATGGTCTTTGGCTTTGGCGTAGTATGCAATTAGATTATATGGACAAAGGAATGCTATGGTCTTTGGCTTTGGCGTATTATGCAATTAGATTATATGGACAAAGGAATTCTATGGTCTTTGGCTTTGGCGTAGTATGCAATTAGATTATATGGACAAAGGAATGCTATGGTCTTTGGCTTTGGCGTAGTATGCAATTAGATTATATGGATAAAGGAATGCTATTATCTTGTTTAAGGCTAGTTTCGCTAATGTCAGCTATGACAGGCTTGTTTTTGTTGAGCCAGGCTTCAAAGTCAGCAAATTTATTACACACAACTACTAAGGGTTGTATAGGCAAATTTGAACACATTCATTGATTAGCAAACTTCGCTTTCTTATCCTTTACCACAGTCTGGCAAATTCTATGAAGAGTTAAATGGCTATTGGAAACTGTGGCCCTGTGTGTGCACTGTATGTGTGAGATAATTCATTCCTCTAAATGACAGGGATGAATATCCAATCCACCTTGGCGGAGCTGTTATCTGGAGAGAGAGAGAGAAGACAAAATGGGTTGCCAATGCTTTGCTGCATGGAATGACTTGACTGAAGAGACATACTGTGGAAATCTTGATTGACTTATGCAGTTCATGAGCAACTTTTTGGGGGGACCCATGCACTTCTGCTGCTGACACCTTCATGTTGTCCATACTCCATGAGCTTTCTTTGCTCCCCCTCCTGTGGAGCTGGCAAAATCCTGCCTTGTCTCTTGCAACAAATGGGTCCTCCTTCTTTAAGGAGAGAGTATCTTATTGTATCTTCTTTGATATTTCATCACTATATATTGATTATATATGTATTTGATATTTCTTCAATGGTGTGGGACAGGAATTTTTAAGCATGTAGGAATAAAGAAACTCTAACTCACGCAGACCATACATGTGATTTAATTTATTTATTTATCCTTTAGGTTCACAGGTTCATAGGTATATACTAGACTAATGACTACCACTTCCTTAATAAATCTACCTGTGCAAACCAACCCCGTTGTATCCCAGTGTATTTATTAAGCAGGGGTATGTTAGGAGATTTCTAAAGTTTATGTGGGGGTATGTTAGTTTGAGCCATCTGCCTGAGTTGTCTATCGGAGACATGGGGGCCAGTCCTGGGGTGAATTTCTGATTTCCCATCCATTGATCAATGTCACTTTTAAATAGGATTAGGGATGGACTCTGTTTTCCATGGATGGGGAGCCTGTTCCAGAGCATGAGGATCATCAAAGACATATATCTATGTGTTTGTTAACTGGGTTATTCCCACTATGCTAATAGACTTTTCTCCCTGGGAGACTGAAGGTAACAGTTATATTACTCGGGGAAATTTGGCCAGAACATCGGAAAACTTCCACTAATCTTTTTGAAAGACACCATGGATTCTTTTGCATCCACCTGAGCTAACACCAACTTAGACAGATGGGGCCTCAGTTTTACCCTTTTATCCAAAGGATGCAACCATGAAGGATGACACACTCAGGAGTTCAACACCTCCCCCTTATACTGCACTGCAGTGTCAGCAATCAGTCTACCTGGTATGAGAATAGAACATACAGCCTTCTGCACCAAAGGTGAGCATGATACCTGTTGCACCACTGACACTGTTACCATATGCATCATCACACAGTTACCATATGCATCATCACACATGGAGACATACTCACTCGAGTCCTCCAGCTGCTGTATAAGCAGTAACCTACATCTGCTAGCTGTGATGCCTGGTGTGCAACTCTGGTCTCAAAACAATAGAAAGAATTTGCTGGTCCAGACATTATGTCTCTGAGTTTGAGATCAAACAGTTATACAAAGCTTGACTTATCAGCTTTCCTTCAAGCAGAGTGTACTATGGTTACATTTTTGAAGCTCAGTACAACATATAGTTTAATCATAACATATAGTTCTCTTTTACATTTGTAAAACCAGCCTGTGGATTATATTAATATTTACAAATCACATAGAATTATTTGCAAGATTTTATCTGGCTGGGCTGGCAGCCTTTCAGTTTTTCACACTAGCCTCCACTGCAAAGTGCCCAGCTACAGGCAGAAACCCATATTCTCCAGCTGCTCAGGTCCACCCACCCACCCTTGTCAGGGTATGCCAGCATATGAGCTGCTAATCACCTGCCTCATAGTCAGGTGTCAGCTGTCCAGCCCTCTATAAAGTAGAGCCAGGCCAGTTCATGGGGATCTTTGATCATTTGCCATTACTTCTATATGCCTCACCTATCCTAACTAATCTTCACTCTTCCATAAAAGCAAAACTCAGTCAATGCTACACTAAAATAGCTAAGTTTGCCACTGGTCAGCCCCCCCAATACTTACCACTGCTCTACACTCAGAGCCTTACATTGGCTCAAATTCCCCCACCTACTGATTTTTGATCAACTTATGTTAACATACAAAATACTGTATAACTTCTTTTTGCAAACAACCTCAACGTTACTTCAATATTATACTCCATCCTGCTGCTTATGTTCTTCTCATAATCATCTACTATCTATCTATAAACCTCACAGATCATACAGAGTTAGTCTGTATTCACACTGTGTTTCAAAAACCTGGAACACTGTTCCTGAATCTATCAGACTTATACTCCATTACACTTCTTTCAAATCTCAACGGAAAGAACACTTATTCAACAACTGGATCTGAAAATGCCCTATGCCAACTTAATTCTCTCTTCAACTTTCATAGCTGCTATGTAATAGTAATTTCTTGTGACGCATCCTACCAGCCCTCATACCTTATCCTTTTCCTAACCTTCCATCTGTTAACCTTAACTACTAACAGCCCTTTTCCTAACCTTCCATCTGTTAACCTTAACTACTAACAGCCCTTTTCCTAACCTTCCGTCTGTTAACCTTAACTACTAACAGCTACCTTCATTTCCATTCTTACTATACCCTTTCATGTAACCATAACTATCGAGAGTCTATAACGTTATCATTCTTGTTGCATTTCTATTGAAAGAGTTTGTGCTACATTTTGTATAGTTTTATTATATTATTCTTCGTCTAATTGTCATTTATGCAAATTTGTTTACTTAACCGAGATAAAGCCTGGGAACACTGGCACAAAACCAAAACCCGCTCAGCAAATTTGTTTACTTAACCGAGATAAAGCCTGGGAACACTGGCGCAAATCCAAAACCCGCTCAGCTAGACAGAAATTCCTAGCACTACACAATAGAGTCAAAAAGCTAATAAAGGAGGACAAAATCCAATACTACCAGTCTGCTCTCAACACCTCCCAACACAACTCCAAACAATTCTGGACCTCCATAAACTCCATTCTCCACCCAGGTAAAATCAATACCCCTACACCTAACATTCCTCACTCCTCAGAAAATATTGCTACCTCATTCAACACACACTTCACACAAACCATACTATCACTAGGTAGACAACACAACCCCCCTCCCCTACACCCCACACCTTCACCCAGTAATCTCCCCAGACAACACAACCCCCTCCCCTACACCCCACACCTTCACCCAGTAATCTCCCCACACTCTTCTCATTTTCTCCCATTCCTACCTCCAACATAAGAAAACTCTTAACTAAACTTAAACCCACAAAATTAGCAGTAGACAACCTCCCAAGTGAATTCCTACAAATTGCAGCTGACGCCCTAGCCTACCCAGTATCCATCTTGATTAACCAATCTCTGTCAGAATGCTACGTCCCTAAACTATGGAAAATATCACACATCATTCCCCTTCACAAAGGTGGCCCCTCCCAGAACTAACCAACTACTGCCCCATAGCGATTCTATCTCCACTCTCCAAAATACTAGAGAGATGCATTCACTCTCAAATCTCAGACTACCTCCTTACTAACAACCTCCTTTCTAATACTCAACATGGTTTCCGACCAAGCCATGGCACCATCACTGCCTTACTCTCTTTTACTAACACTATCCTTCACCATAAAAACAATGGCCATCTCTCCTCTGCTACATTCCTAGACCTATCTAAAGCATTTGACATGGTCCCACACAAACAACTCCTCTCTGTACTCAATAACCTCGCTTTTTCTCAATCAGTCACCAACTGGTTTCAAAGTTACCTGTCTGACCACCAGCAATCTGTTTTATGGCAAAATGACATATCTCCCCAACTACCTGTCTCTGTTGGTGTTCCCCAAGGATCCATCCTTGGACCCCTACTCTTCTCTATTTTCACCAATAATCTAGCCTCTGCCACCAAACATGGCACACTCTTACAATATGCAGATGACTCAACCATCATCTGCTCAGCCCAGTCCCTACCCCAACTGCAAAAGGTCACACAGGATGCCTTTTCCTCTGTTGAAACTTGGCTATCCGATGCCCAGTTAATACTCAACCCAAACAAAACTAAACTCCTCATCTTTGAACCCACCAAACATACTCAAAACAACTCTCACTTTAACATCACAGCAAAAGACACCACTATCCACCCAACAGATCACACCAAATTGCTATGAGTTGAAATAGACAACATTCTCAGATTTGGCATTCACATATCCATGACCATAAACAAAGTCCACCAAAAACTAGGAGACTTATACAGAAATAAACAACTCCTCATCAAAGCAGCTAGGATTTCAATTGCAAATTCACACCTTATCTCCACCCTACTTTATGCCTCTCCAATATATACCAACCTAAGACAATGCGATCTAAATAAACTCGAGACCTGCTACAACAAAATCACCAAATTCACCACCGGGGCATCCTACCACAGTCACCACTGTCTCTCACTTGCTGAACTAGGCTGGCTAGAACTACCTCACCTCCTTCAATGGTATCAACTCGCACTCGCCCACAAACTGGTTAACCATCCTCTAAAGGTCCCATCCCTCCAGTATCTACTCCAACCCTATCTCACCAACAGACCACTACGATCCAGCAACAAAAATCAATTACAGGTTACTAGAGCCAATAACACTGCTGGAGAAGCACTATTCTCCAGTGCTATAGCCGAATTATGGAACACCCTCCCCCCACAATAACCTGTGTACCATCATGCACCCACTTCAAAGCTTTACTTAAAGCGCACCTAAAAATGTGCTGGCTATGCCCTTGTAACTCTCCCCTCTAACTTCTCCCACTCCATCTACCCTCTACCTCTCCTCCATCCAACAGACTACCTTTGATTACAGCGTGCTCTGATACTTCCATGCCTATCTACTTATTATATGGCAGTAACTTCTTATTGTAACAATTGTTAATATGTGCTATGACTTCGTGGATAGAACAGATGCTAGTTATCTACTGAATGTACTATGTTCTTCATCTGTAACTATGTTTGTAATATTTTAATTGCTAGGATTCTTCATCTGTAACTATGTCTGTAATATTTTAATTTGTGGAGCTTTTCTCCCCGGGCCTCCACTGAAAATGGACCTTCCTGGTCAACAAATGTAATTAAATAAATAAATATTAATAAATAATTGCTAAGATGATAGCATCTGCATTTAATGTAAAATTGTAACTTTGAGATAATGGCATTTGAATTTTCCATGTAAAATTGTAACCTTGCTAAAATGCTTTTGGAGCTTTTCTCCCTGGGCCTCCACTGAAAATGAGCACATGCATAGTCAGACTTTCCCGGTAAACAAATGTCAAATAAAAATAATTGATTTTCTTGGGGTCTGAGGACTGTGAATCCAGATGTATCTATTTTTTATTCATGAGATCTTGGAAGTTGTAAGTGATGGTTGTGACAGCCTGTCATTGAAGCTATTCAGTACTGAGCATTCTGTGATATCATTTTGTTGATAAAGAGCATCCATTCTTGTATCACATATTTCCACAAGAGGGACTCTGGACAGCATATATTTAATGTAATCAAAAAAAATTTAATAAATTCAAATAAATAATGGGACAACCAGACAGTATCTGACAAAAGTCCTTTACCGAAGCAACAAATGAAAAAGGTTTATATATCCTGCGATGACTGAGTTGGAGGTGAATGTCTTCATTTTGTTGTTCATTTGAGGCACAAACATCATTGCACTAAAGTAAAGCCATGAGTATCCAAGTCACATTTGCCAGCTGATGACATACTATGACTATAAGTGTGCAGTGGTTCCGATTCACATGTGCCAGTTGATGACATACCAGTGACTATAGGTGTGCAGTGGTTCCAATTCACATGTGCCAGCGGATCACATATAGTGACTATAGGTGTGCAGTGGTTCTGATTCACATGTGCCAGCTGATCTGATGACATATGGTGATTATAGGTGTGCAGTGGTTCCGATTCACATTTGACAGCTGATGACATAAGGTGATTATAGGTGTGCAATGGTTCCACTTCATATCTTCCAGCTGATAACATACGTTGACTATAGGTGTGCAGTGGTTCTGATTCACATGTGCCAGATGATGATGATTCACATGTGCCAGCTGATGACATATGGTGTCAATAGGTATGCAGTGGTTCCGATTCACATGTGCCAGTGGATGACATACGGTGACTATAGGTGTGCAGTGGTTCCAATTCACATGCGCCAGCTGATAACATACGGTGACTATAGGTGTGCAGTGGTTCTGATTCACATGTGCCAGCTGATGACATACAGTGACTATAGGTGTGCAGTGGTTCCAATTCATATGTGCCAGCGGATGACATATGGTGACTATAGGTGTGCAGTGGTTCCGATTCACATGTGCCAGCGGATGACATACAGTAACTATAGGTGTGCAGTGGTAAGTATATGTTCTGAAAGCTTTGAAGGAACTGCAGACCATAGCTCTCAACCTTCCATCTCCAAAATGAGGAACACTCGCCTTCATAATGTGAATAAATGGGCAAATGTGGAATACATACTAAGGGTTTGCTAACAACTTCAACTAGGAAGGTCATAGGATGGTTAAAATATACTGGTTTTACTTATAAAGAAGATCCTTTAATGACTTAATATAATTAATTTCTATTTACCATGGATTTCACTTAAATAAATTCCTAACACTGAATGTGTGACAGACTCTTTCAGTGTGGAACTTCGAGGAACATGAACTTTTTAAGACCCCAAATGAGGTACATTCCTTGTAATGAGGTACACTTGAGAGGTATGCTGCAGACCATACATCAGAAATTGTTTTAATCCCTCATGTGGGAGACATCAAGGATGTACTGCAGCAGTATATCAACTGGGATTGAAACAGGCACCCACATAAAACATTTCTGGACTAAGCAGTCATTACATAGTTTTACGCATTTACATGGATTAGCAGAAGGGATAAGTTCAGAGAGTAAGTAAAGGACACTTGACAGGGAGGCCATGCAACATAACTACAGGGAGAGAGATCATCGGACAAACATAATAATTGTTTACTGGTAAACTATCAGATAAGTGAGTAAACAAGTTACGTTTACTGTACTAACCACATAAATAATTAATTAAGTTATGTTTTCATTTCTAAAGAAAAACGTAGGTATAACTAGAAGCAATAAGGGTTTTAGTCCTATGCGTACTGCATTCCAGAAGTATTTGCAGTTGTTTTGTAGCATTCAGAAAGATGCAGGGAACTTATATTCTAGCCCTGATACCTTTATTACCAGTAGAAGATATTTTCTCAAGGGGTAGGAGGTGACTCACCTTCTATGCAAGCGTATCACCCACTTACTGGACATGGTCTTTACTTCTAGCACCAGACCTTTAGATAACACCAAAATTGTGGACGTTTATAAATCAAGTCAGCCATTTTATTTGACTGAATGATGTAATTGAGTACCTTTGTATAACACTAGGTAAAGATGGCTGACCAGACATAATGCAACAGTCTTTACTGTCATTCTTGTCATCACTCATTCGCAGATTGCTTTTACCTAAACCCACTGTCCTCCACTACCTAGACCGAACATTTTCAGAAAAACAAAAAAAATCTAGGGGTCTAAGAATGAGTAAAAATTCCTTCCCTCTGAAAAATGTGTCCAGTTTTACTGTTAGCAGAACATGTTAGTTAGTCACATATGCAGAAATGAATGTTTGCATGTGAAATGTTGTTGCAAAATAGCCTATATACAATATCAGAGTACTTTCTGACGGCACAAAAGGAATGGAGCCCAACTCTTAAGGGCAAAAATCAATCTGCTGTAGGAGAAATAACTTTCTCTGTCCTTGATCATGCTACATGGAACTATCCCCAACAAACTGGCATACTTACCTACATCACCTCTCATTTTAATAGAAATCCATGAGAAACAGGCCAGCCCTTGTCATATCTGGCAAGCAGCTTTAAATGTTGTCATTTCCCTACCTGGGGACTCTAACGTGTTTTATTTTATTTTGTTTTACATTTAACTGGACTAGAACATTCATGCATATCTTCTATTTTCACATTCAGCCTGAGTAGCACCAACAAATCAAACAAATTTAACTGCATTGACAGTGAAGAAACCAAAGTTACAAAGCAAATGCAAATTAAGTAAAAAAAAAAACAAAAAGTAAAACACATTCATTACAATGACAAAAGGAGATTTACATAAAAGGATAAATGCATGTGATTTTCAGTAACATAACAATGAAGTAATTGCAGTCTTTTAGAATAAATAGTCATATTAAAATGCACATTTGCAATACTATATAATTGTATCTAGGCACGGAGTGAGAGGGGAGAGAATTGTAAGGATTTAGTGAGAAATCTGAGAAGTAATAGTTGTAGACTAACCAGAAGGGGGCCTCTGAGGAAGAGTAACACACTGTTTGAAGTTGCTAGTAGTTAAGAAATCATTGGAAGAGTCAGTTATCAAGGATGGATGGAATAAGTAACAAGAGGCTGTATACTTCATGTGATGTTATCCTTCCGAACCAAGTACAAGAGAGATCACGGCACAGAAATGTATTGAGCTGGTTATGGAAATTGGGGAAAGAGGTGGGGATTGCCTTCAGTTTTGGTTCATAGGTTCATAGGTAGGTACTAGGCTATTGGCCCTAGGGCCGATATAAGCCTAGCCAAAAAATGTACCCTGGCTTTCGCCACCCAAGAAAATTATTTTCCTGTGCCCCTGTCGAGCAGAGCCACAGAAGTGATCCCTGGGGTGAATTTCCCATTTCCCATCCAATCATCAAAATTTTTCTTGAAAAGTGCTAATGAGGAGCTCTGTTTGACATAGATAGGTAGTCTGTTCCAGAGTATGGGAAGTCTCTGGAACAGGAATCTATCTCTCCAGCATGTTCTTTTTATTGTGGTGACAAGGTTTAGGTCCCTAGAGCGTGCAGCTCGGAGGGATTGGGATTTCTTTAAGTGGAGCATGTCCAACAGCTCTGGGTTTGACATAGCTTTGTATGTTAGGCAGAGATTGCCCCTGAGTAGGCGATATGTGATGGAGTAAAGCTGTAGTTTTTTGAGACGGTCTGCGTAGGGCATCAGTTTGAGGCCAGTAATCCTCTTTGTGAAGTATTTCTGTGGTCTTTCCAGTTGTTGTAGATGTCTTGTGAGGTACATACCAAAAGGGGCATTGTACTCTATAATGGGTCTAATGAGTGATGAGTAGAGGAGAACAATGACCTCTTTTTTTCTGGATGAGAATCCTTTTGTGATGAGATGAGCCACATAGAAGGATTTCCTGACCACTGTGGCAATGTGATTATCAAGGAGAGACTACTGTCCACCTGTGTCCCAAGGTCTCTTATCACATTTTCGGCATTAAGTAGACTACCAGCTATGTGGTAGTTCATGGGTACAGAGTTTTTACCAAAGGGGATGACAATACACTTTTTGGCATTGAGCTTCAGGCCATGGCTTTGACACCAGGTATCTGTCTCAGTGAGGTCCTTTTGTAGTTTGTCCACATCATTAGGAGTTTCGATTATGGCTCTTAGTTTGCAGTCATCTGCAAACTTTGTTAGCCAAAGACCTTCTGTGTTAGCCTGCACTTCAGAGAAGTAGATACCAAACAGGAGAGGACACAGGACTGAACCCTGTGGTACTCCACTTGTCACTGGTCTGAAGTCGGATTTGGAATCCGCTACTTTCACAGCGTGGGTTCTGTCCATGAGCCAGTTGGCAACCCATCTTGTGACATAAGGATTTATACCTAGTTTAGTGAGCTTATCTATAATTCCAGAGTGGGGGATGGTGTCAAAAGCTTTGGCGAGATCTAGATAAGCTGTGTGAACCATTTTACCCTCATCTATGGCTTTGGTGACTGCTTCAAAGAAGTCAATCAGGTTTAGGAGACATGATCTGCCTTTTACAAATCCAAACTGGGTAGGGTCCAGAGTTTGGAGATTACCAATGTCTTTGTTTATGAGTTTCACGATGATACGTTCCATGGCCTTGCAGACCAGGCTTGTCAGGCTAATAGGGCAGTAGTTCCCGAGGTCCATCGTGGCTCCCCCTTTGTGGAGTGGGATAACCGTCGTGGTGCGCCATTTGGTGGGTACAAAGGCTGAGGCGAGGCTATGACTGAACATGGTACTTAGGTAGGGTGCCAGTTCATTCTGTAGTTCATGTAGAACGCAGCCTGGGATATTGTCAGGTCCCATGGATGCTGTGTTCTTGGCTTTGGAGAGTGTGTTTTTTACCTGTGCAGCCGTGATTATAGGAACTTTGCATTCTTCCGGTATAGAGATGGGCCCTCTAGTGGGTGAGAGTAGGGTAAAGTTAGCACTGTACCTATCTGCTAGGATGCTGGCAATATCAGTTGGTTCTGTATATTTAGTGCCATTGTGCTGTAACTCAGAGCAGATCTGAGTGTTCCCATTGAGATTCTTGACATAGCTATAGAATACTTTGTGGTTGTCTTTAGAGTCAGTGGCAATTTTGTTTTCGTAACTAGCTTTGGAGGATTTTATGAGGGATCTCAGCTTCTTACTGAGGTTGACCAGGGAGTTCCTCCAGTCATGGGATTTTACTATTTTTTGCAACAGTTTCTTTCTTCTGTTGTAAAGTTTGTTTATGGCAGAGGACCACCAGATTGTCTTCCTTTTTTTGGAAGATAACATATTGGTTTTATTAGGGATAGCATAATCCATGCACTCGTGTAAGTGCTTATAAAGTGCATTTGTGTAGGATTCAGCAGTCGTACCTCTATTGTCCATCTGCATGGGTGTCATGAAGTTTGTCACTTCTGTCTTAAGAAGTGTGAAGTTGGCTTTGGAGAAGTTTTTTTACGATGGTTTCCCTAATTGGGGGTGGGGTGGGATGTGGATGTCTAGGCTGATTAGCTTGTGGTCGGATCTGACCAGCGAGGAATTGACCTCTGGTGTGGAACACTGGTTTCCCATGTTGGTAATGACCAGATCTAGGATATTGCTGCCCCTGGTGGGGATGTGAATAAGTTGATCCAAGGCGTTGGAATTTATGAATTCTAGAAAACGTTGAGCAAAAGAGTTGGTACATGAGTAGTTTTCCCAGTTAATGGTGGGGTAGTTGAAATTGCCCATTGTTAGGGTGTTGGGTTGTACCCTAATACTTTCCAGTGTATCAAGAAATGAGGTGTTCAAATCATGGGGCATGGTGAGGAGTCTGTAGCAAGCTACAATTTGGATTGCGGTCTTGCCCAGAGTTAGTTGCACTTGGATAATCTTGGATGCATTATGCTGTGCAACTAGCCTGGAGCTGTGGATATCCTTAATGAATATGGACACGCCTCCGCCTTTAGTGCTTCGTTCTGGGTTAGGAAGCCGAAAGGTGTGGTATGAATTGTAGCCTGGTAATGCAGGGGTGCTCTCTGGAGCTTTGAACCAGGTCTCTGTCACTGCACAGATGTCAATCTTCTCCATTTTAAGGAGTGCCTCGAGTGAGTGCATTTTGAGGTTTAGACTTCTAGCATTGAGTAGCATTACCCTCAGATTTTGCTTGCTTGTACCTGTTACGGTGGTGAATTTGTCATTTGAACCTTGCCTAAAAAAGGCACTATAGGGGTGGCAAGAGCCTTAGCCAGTATCCGGAATCCTAAGGGCGACAGGTGCAGGCCATCTCTGGCAAAGCATCGTGGTCTGTCGATCATGTTGTCCTAGGCAGACAAATACTGGATCCCCATAGAATGACACCAGAAGCTTAGCCAATTGTTGAAGTCAATCATTTTGTCCTTGTACTGTGGTATCATTCTGGGTGATGGCAGGATGCTTCTCAAGGTTAGGGTCATACCTGCCTGGGATACAAGATTGGAGAGCTCCTCCATGTCTCTTTTTATGTAGTCCAGGGAGGTACGTCTTAGGTCATTCACACCAACATGGACAATGACAGTGTCATATTTGTATTTATTGTGGAGTGACCTGAGTGCATGCGTTATGTGGCAGATCCTGGCACCTGACAGGCAGCTGACAGTAACTTTCACCTTGTTTAGTCTAGTGAGTGGGACATCAGTGTGCCTGACTATAGAGTCACCTATGACTAGAGTGTTGGGTATGTTGTTATGCCTTATGGGCTGTGGTTGAGTGGCACACTGAGTTTGTGGGCTATGTGTCATTTGGGTTGTGTTGGGGGTGGAGTTTGCTTGCGTTTATGCTTTGGATGTCCCTGATGCTTGGGCAGGTTTTTATTGAGAGCCTCCACGAATGTAGGTGTGTGTTTTGTGTTTTTATGTGTGTGTTTTGGTGGTGTAGGTTTTGAGGGACTATGTGATGAGTGTGGTGTGGTGCAAGTGTTTACCTTCTCCTCTTGACTGTCTAATCCAGTCTTGGGTGAAGAGAGCTTTGCTTCCAGTTTGGCTATATAAGTGCATCTCTCACAGGTTGTAGTGTTGGGTGGCAGGAGGAGAGGTTTGTTTGTGTACATGAGGCAATTGCTGCATTGCCCCAAGATGCCCAGATTCATCAGGTAGACAGGAGAAATCACTGGGAGCTGACCTTTAGACATGCCTGGATAGGTGCTTATTTATTAAGTACTAAAAACTGCTTTCCTCTAGACAAGTGAGGAAAGTTGAGTGCTGTAGTAATTTTCAGCTTTATGTAGTGCTTACAATGAGTTCTGAACAAGTGCTGAGTTCAAATAAACAGATTTGAGTGCTGAAACTAGAAAACTGGCTAGTTATAAGAAACAAAACTAAGCTAGAAGGCTTTCCTCCAACACAGAAGAGCTTGGGGGCTCAGAAGCCTACAAACAGTCTTGACCACTTAACAGGAAAGGCAGGAAACAAGCTTAAATTTTTTTTTGTTCTCTTTCCCAGATGCTGTCTTTGTACACAGTAGGAGTGCCTGAAACCAGAATATGATCTCACTGCACTCAGTTGAGTGAGCAAATGAGATGGGCCCAGAAGGAGTATCCAAACACAAATTTACAAGAGGGGCAGGCAGTTTCAAAGCCACTAAGATTCTAAGATTAACACCAAAACAAAAACAAGGAGGGTGGGTGAGAAACTAACTGAAGAACAGAGTCAAAACTTCCACTTGAGTTAATATTCATGCAACACAATTAAATCAATTTAAATATTGTATTATTTGAAAAAAGTGCAGATAAAAGGTACTTAAATTCTCTTATACGTCCAGTTGAATACAGCTAGATCTTAGCCGACCAAAGCTGAGAGTTTTAAGCAGAAGTAGTAGTGATTTCCATATATAATGGGCCATTGATGGAAAACAATGTTCTGTACTGTGAACTTAGTTTCTATGGTGAGTGATGATGGGGTGAAGGGGACTTCAAATCAAATCTTAGGTTATATGTGGGAGTTTTGCTACATTCCCAGCGTTTCTTAATGCATTAAGACTGGCATCTCTAGCAGTAATGCTCACAATCTCCTGACCCACTGTACCATGCCTGTTACAGCTTTTTTGTCAGAGTTACCAGATGTCTTGACAGGTAATCCGCATCACTGTTGTTTCCTCCCTGAACTGCATTACAACTTGATTGGAATTGGCTATGGTTCAAGCCTCAAGCACCATGTCTCATTTCGAATGAACCGGTTTGATTTGGGATTACTGAATATGGTTTGTAATGGTTTGCGTTCTGAGATTAACTTGATGTCTTTTTCAAAAATGTACATATGAAAATGGGCATACAGCCAAAGAATGTCCAGAGCTTGGCTCTGTATGCTTCTCACATCAGATAGACATCTGTGCTTGCAAATACTCAATAGGACTTGCACCTAGACCTATAGAGCTTGCATGTACAAACTATAGTTCTTATAATATAGGACTGTTTAGATGTGACTGACCAAGTTTGCGTATGACTGTAAGTTGGGTGCTGTCACTGACTCCTCAAATGATGTTAACATACTGCAAGAGGGACTTATAGCAACTAATGACTGGTGCCAAAATCCTGGCCTCAAGCTAAATGCAAAAAACTGCATCATATTATCATTCAGCAAAAACACGGCCCGTTCTGATTACTACATCAACGGCAACCCCTAAACACACAACCTGTGGTGAGAGACCTGGGTACTCAGGTTGATAATCTCACATTTGACCATCATGTAGCAGCAGTGGTCAGAAAAGCCTTTTACTTGGTTCATCTCATAAGCAAAGGGATTGTATCCAGAAAAAAGGAAGTTATTACCTCTCTATACTCCTCCCCCCTCATTAGACCAATAGTTGAATATAACGCCCCATTTGGTATGTACCGCACCAACTGGAAAGGCCACAAAAATGCCTCACAAAGAGAATCCCTGAGGTCCACCTGTCTTATGCAGAAAGGCTCCAATCCCTATCATTCTACTCAGTATTGTACAGGTTGCTCAGAGGTGATCTCTGTCTCACCTACAAGGCAATCTCAGGCCCTGCCATACTAGAGATGCTTCATATCCATAAGTCTAACTGCTCACGTATTACCCACATGAAAGGCCTGAATCTAATATGCGACATCAACAAAACCTGCTGGAGAGACAGGTTTGTCTCACAGAGGCTGCCCCATGTCTGGAATATACTTCCCATACATGTCAGACAGAGTACCTCGCTGACCTTCTTCAAGCGCAACCTTGATAAGTGGATGGGAAACCAGAAATTTGTCCCAGGGGTTCTACCTGTGTCTGTCATTGACAGGGGCAACAGTTGCTGACTGAGGTTTCTTTTAGGGGATAAACTCTTGGTTAGGCTTGTAAGGGCCTCAGGGCCATTAGCCTACTAACCTCCTATGAGCCTATAAAATATAATGCTGCTATGTCAGTGCTCAACTTCTTTAGCATTTGCAATGCATTTTATTTTTCTGTCAAAATAAATGGAACATGTATTTTCATTAGCTCCCAGAGTGTGCCTCTAATTGTAATAAAGTATTTTTATAAACCTGAACCTTCATTTGACCATACTCAAAATAATTGTAATAATTTTTGCTTGGCTTAGATGTAGCATATTGAGTATTGCCCTTCTGCCTTTCCCTCTTTAGATCTGGTGACATACCACACTCTTTTAAGTTGTTTAAGTCATTTCGCAGAGTCTCAACATGTTTTCTTTCATCGATGCCGTAGCCTAAAATGCTAGTACTGCTCTTTCATTCTTGGCCTTCTGTAGAAATGGAAATGAAACAATTCTACCATATCTTTAGTAGTGTCAACTTTGTACTTTAGGAGAAATTATTACTTGTCTCTCCTTTTTATTTATTTATCCTTTGTTGATCAGGTTAGTCCCACTAGATTTGTGGCCTCTTTTCAGGGGGGAAATCCAAGATGGCCTACTTACTATATAGGGTAGTCAGGACACTTGAGAAATTACTCTACTCTTTTGATAAGTGATGTGGACTCTTATTTCCACCTGAGCTACCTTTATCTCAGATAAGGGTCCTTATTTTGATTTCTCTTCCAAAGGATGGCACTGCACATCCCCTTGGGTGGTAATAGAGACCAGTAATCCTCTAGCACTGAACATGAGTGTGTTACCCACTGAGCTACTCACACCGTGGTTGAGTTAATCTGTATTGTATATATATCCTTATGGATTGCTAGTATAACTCTCAAGTGACCATAATTTTCAAGCATAGCCCCAATTTTGCCCTAAAAGTTTGCTCTGTCTTTTAAAAATATGTGATTTTGTTGCAAAATAGTGAAGATTACAATCATGATATAATTCTATCAGTTAAATGTATTATTCTTCATAAAAAGAATCTTAACTCAGATCTGCTTGTTCTGTCAGTTTTGTGAGTAATGCCAGTATTGTAGAAGTGTCTCCGATATGGATCTTTTACCCTTCCTAACTGTTGACATTGTTCTTGTTTCTTGAGTGACGAGGTTGACATCTACCTAAAAACATGCTGGCTATGCCCTTGCAACTCCCACTTTAATATTACCCACTCCATCCAACCACTACCTTTCTTTCCACTCCACTAACTACCTTGATTATAGCAAGCTCAGATGCTCATAAGCCTAGTACTTATTATACAGCAGGAACTTCTTATTGTAACATCTGTTAATGTCTGTTATGTACTTCACAGATAAAGATTCTAGTTGTCTACTGATGTACTATGTTCTTCATCTGTAAATATGTTGTAAGTAATTGCTATGTTAAATTGTTAATCGCTATGTAATCCAATGTAACTACTGTCTGTTTATTTTAACTGTGGAGCTTTTCTCCCCGGGCCTTCGCTGAAAATGGACCTACGTCCAGTCGGACACTCCCGGTCAACAAATGTAAATAAATAAATAAATAAATAAATAAATAAATAAATAAATAAATGTCTGCCCGCACTGCAGTGTCTGCTCCTAACTGCCTGAACCTTTTAGGTTAACATAAAGTGCATTTGTTCCACATTTGGTCTAATCCACTTCTGTCAGTATTATAAATAGTATGTATAACATTCAGTTTACTATATAAAACCAGGGATTAAATGTGTCATTGCAGAACACATGCTTATCTCTTCTTAAGAATTATGAGAGTTTAGTGCCTCAATACTATGCTGCAATTTTCTGTGCAAGTGTCCTCTCATAGGTTCATAGGTGTGTACTAGACCAACAACCACTACGACCCTTATAAGCTCAGGTATGCAACCCGAATGTGATCCATGGATCCGATTTATATATATGGGGTGATTTAATGACTGCCTCTGTCCATCAGAGACATAGGGACCAGACCAGGGGTGAATTTCTCTCTCCTGTCTAGATATGCAGTTGTTACTTTTGTGTGTAAGCAGTTCTGTTGTTTTCTGTACATTCTAGTCATGCTAATACTGTGCAGGTTTAATACTGCCTTTAAATCCTCCTGTTCTCTTTGGAACAGTTCATGACTAATTGGATAAAAAGGGGCATTTACACCAGCCCCCTCATCACTTCAGTAAATTATATACTATTTGGGATGCATGCTTATCTTCCAATACCTCTGGTAATTTTGGTTTAATTATTTGTTAACTAGGGAAGTGAACTGATCTATCCCAGACCTTTTTCAGCTACAAACAGAGTAACAAAGGCAATGGCAAATGCAGTATATGTTGACAGTCTACAGTAGCCAGCCAACTGGCATGTTTTTGGAGGTGGGAAGAAACTCAGATATCTGGACAAAACTCATGCAGACATAAAGAGAACTTAAAGACTACTACACACAGTGAGTGGAGGTCAGACTTGAACCTAATGACGTTCAGGCAGAGATCTTACCCTTTGGGTCATCACGCTACAGTACTGGGGTAGTTATAACAATGAATGTGTGACCTTCTACACCTCATAAAAATGCTTTCCTAATAACAGAGCTACTTTCTTTCATCTTAAACTTAAACAAAAACTCAAAGACCAGACCATTTTCCCAGAACCATCATATTTTATTAGCTTATTTATTTAATTATTCACATTTGTTACCGAGTAAGAGTCTGACTAGGCTGACAGTCCATTTTCAGCGGAGACATGGGGAGAAAGGCTTTGAACATATGCAATAATAAAAGGTTTACAAAGTAATAATGAGTTATACAAAGTAATAAAACAGAGGCAAATAAAAGTTTAACAAAGTAAATAAAAGTCAGAAATAGTTATACAAAGTAATTCAAGATCAAAAAATACAAAATTACAATAAATAAGATGAAGAAAACCAACAGGCAGGTCATAACCGTACATTGAACTGTGTCCTTAAAACAATGGACAGAATCAATACAAACAGCCAAGAGCAATGTTAGCAATATTAGCAATAAATAGCTTATAATTTACTTTTCTACTTCTTGATCTGCTGTCAGTGCGCTGCTATTTTTCTTGTTCTTATAAATTTACATAGGGAGGTTTGAGGTCTGAAAATCTGGAATTATTTTATTTTATTTATTTGCATACTTTCAGTGGTATTAGAAATTTGACATTGTCAAACAAACATGTTTATACAAATAAATACAAACACAAACATAATTGTAATAAATGTCTCAATTATACACGCCAAAACATAATTAATGGAAAGAGGTGCATAAGAATAATAAAACATTAGTACTAATGGTAAAACACATAAGCCGTATTAGCAGGTGAAATTTAACTTCTGCACTTATCTATCATACTCTTTGGTATAACCATGTATTTTCCTCATAAATATTGAAATTGTTTCATTCCCTCAGCCAGACTATTCACCAGTTTGTTTAATTGCTAGATATGACTTCTTTCTAATAAAACATTGCCTTTGGTTCTTTAAATCCTTTCTGTTAAGTTCCATGCTTGTTTGGAGTTTTTGGTGTACATTGCAGTTAATTCATATTGTACTTCCTACAAATCTTGTTTCATTTCTTACAACTTCCTTTAATCTTGGTTAAAGATGTTCATTGTTGGGAACTCCTTTCATACTCCATTCCACCTCTCTCTAATTCCTTTCACTTCTTCATCTGCTTTTTATCTACTTTGCATTTTTTGGCTTTTTAGTTTATATCCAAATCTCTGTGTCTCTCACATACCTGTTTGGGACTTGTAGAAATGTGTTGTCCTTGTACAGTTAGTGAAGTATATATTGTTCTGCAGTTCATATTTGTTTAAAGCCTATGTAATGGGATTTTACTGTAAAGCTCCTTACGTGTGCTGCCCTTTGCATAATTAAAATGGTATAATTTCTTTCAAATGCACATCTAGGAAAAAAGGATTCTGGATTTCACTGCTTTTGCTTTAGTAAATGCTGAGAAGTGTAAACGTATATGTGAACATACTTTTAGATTTGTATCTGGAATATAACAAATTGTTGTGATTATAGACTTTAGATCTGGCATACTCTATTAAATGTGCATTTGCATTCAGTATGCTAAAATTCATTGTCCTATACAGCTTCCCATATTCTGTTTAAAGGTACCTCAAATAAAAGGTGGCAGGTCTGACAAACAGGATAATAAGAAAGCAAATTTACTTTACTGAGTTCAAGAAAATACTTAGAGTTAGCTGCAAATTACAGTCTGGTTTTCAGGCCATGAAACTAAAAGGTTGACACACCTCCCCCTGGGTGGTACAACTATTTAACATAATAGCCAAGGGCTTTTCGTAAGCAAATGGAGGAGTCATGCTGTGAGCCTCTGAGGGATCACTTACAACAAGGGAGAATAACGAATTACGGTCTGGAACTGTAAAGCTGACTCATGGGTAGGGGAGACGGGTGGGACAGGTGCTAAATGCTGGATGACTTTGTTTTTTTTTTTTTTTTTTGCAATTTTATATGAGGGGTGTGGAGAAGACGCACAGTGGAATAAAATTAGTGGGTGGAAAAATAAGTTTGAACTGTTAGAGCTAGGATCATATCAGTAATGCAGTAGCAGTAGGGTGTCTGCAACAGTTTCATTGATGCTTTGGCAGGCGGAGGAGTAACTATGACAAAAAAAAAAGACTGCTTTTTAAATAACCAAATTTTATTGAATGTTATCATTACACACATGCACATATACACACACACAACAATCAGCTTAGGGCTTCTGTCAACATTTAAATAGAAATACATGCTGACTTAAACTGATGATGCGTTCTGAATCTGGCAGTTAGTAAAGAGGGTTAAGGCCATGTGTTGCCAACAAGGTGCTTCATGTAGTCCAGAGTTTTGAGCCCCTTACCTGATGTGTGCCTACTGTGTATACCTAGTAACACCAATGAATAACTCTTAGTGTGAATTATTGCTTCTCCTTACTATAGGAACTATTCAGATATAAGAAGAATTGACATGCATGGAATAAAGATGGAAGACAGAGACAAACGCTAGTTAAGCAAATTCATGTTAGGGGCATTAATAACAATGTACATATGTAAAACTTTGAACCACATTTAAATTTCATTGATGCTTGTTAAGGTGGAAGACAACATGGAAAGTGGAGCTTCACCCCTGTTGCTAGTTAGATTATGGTTTGGATCCATGGGGGGGGGGGTGACACATTTTGGTACCCATACAAACATCACTAATGCTATCTCAGCTAATATCTAAGACAGGGAGTTTCTGGCTTTTGTCATTTTTTTTTGTTATATTTTAGCAATTGAAAAATGCTGTTAACAAAGGTCATTGTTCCAAGCCAGAACAAAAAGTCTTAATTCTAAGCCTATTGCTGGACCTTATGAGCATTTTATATACAAATCATTCTGTATTGCTATTTCCTGTAGAATATTTATTTTTTATTTATTTATTTGCAGTTTGTTTGCCACGATAGTCCATTGGGCCATGAAGAGCCCATTTTCAATGGAGTTCTGGGGAGAAAAGCTACAGAATAGTACAGAAAATCAAAGTAACTACAGACAGTAAAAATAAATAATAGTAATACACAGAGTGCAAAATACATACATAATAGTAGTACAGAGGATTTTTTTTTTATTCTTTGCTAGAGCTGTAACTTATAGACACACTAGGAGTTTATTTACAGAAAGTAATAGCTTATTGAGGGAGAGAATAGCAGACTGAAACAAGCTTATTTTGTTTTTACTGTACCAGGTACTGTAGTCTTTGGAGACATTTTCAAGCATTATCTATGAGAAATAATAGAAAAATAAACTAAAATCGAAATGTACAATACCATACATGATGGAGAGGCAGTGAAAATATAATCATTTGTGTCAGCTATTAACACTGGAAGAGATAGTGTATAACCTATATTGCAAATTGCAAAACATATGGGTTGGCATAATGGATGGAGAACATTAAGAATTAGCTTGCAGAGTGAAATAACACTGATGGACAGACAAGCAAACAGATAGGTAATACAACATTTGCCCATATTGTTTTATTGTTACAAATATTTAGCATAATGTTAGACAGATTGCAAGCTACACCACATGGGAAAGTGCCAATTTACTAGACTGTATCAACTAGAAGTATAGAGATGTTTCACTTATAATATTTACTACCAATATTAGGATATTGCCTGCTCTATCTTGTGTAATTAAACTCTGAATGAAACACAAGTGCACCTCAGAACTCTGGGACTTTCTTACATACTGTCAATTTTCTAAATTTCTGTTATTTACTAAAACAATTTTGACCAGATAGGATAATCCTCACTGGTATTTTTTAGCTATTGCAGGTAATATAAACACAAAAAAAGCTTTATACAAATACTTCTATGTATGAACAGGTTTTGCATCTTTTAAAGCCATATCCAGTAGTTGGTTACACTGAATTAGAAGTAGTGTGTGCAAAATAAAACTGTAAAATGTTTACCCTAAAATAAGAGACACGTAATCAAGCTAAATCTTTCACTACTAGAAAATCATTGCCATCCCTGATTTCTGTGGATTTCCCAGGTGATTCTTGGATTTCCCATTGTCTGATCAGCCCTTAGGCTCTAGCTGAACACATTGTAGACCTGCATGTAGATTTACTCTGTCTCCTGCATTGTATATGGCCATTGTTTTATTACTTCTGGGCCCCTACCAAGCTGCTTAGCATGCCTTTCAACTTTTTTCAGAAAAATGTGTGACACAATCTGTAACAAGTGGCCAAAATGTACAACAGGTAATCAGACTTGGAATGGAATGACAAACTTTAGTCAAATCAAGTGTAATGATGTGTATACTGCTTGTATACTACAAATAAATATTGGGCAGTATGTAAAACAATCTTCCCTGTAGTGTATTCAGTTCTGGAGAATTAAAATGTGTGTGACATACCTCACTGTGTGACTGTTAAAAGGTATGCTTTTGTGTGTTACTGAAATATGTTTATTTATTTACATTTTGATAACTGGCTAGTTGGACTAGTTGACTGACCCTTTTCACCTAGTAGAAATTCCAGAATTGATAAGAAACTTGTTTACAAACTGAATGCTTACACTACAGATCGAAAACCACTTCATGCTTTCTTACAGTAAAACACTTTATACTTGCAAAGTAAATATTTACAATACAGGCTGAAAAGCACTTTTGTGCAATGTGTACAATAAATGATTACAAAACATGTTGAAAAGCACTTATTTACAATAAATACAGATAAATCTAGGAGATTTAAATTAGAAAATGCAATGTAAGATTAGAATTGACTGCGTCATGAGGTGAGATTTCCACCCATTTTCCTTATTGCAAGTTCAGTTAGATTCCTTCAGTAAATTATCTTTTAATTTGCTGTTAAACAGACTCAAGGTGGTGTTTAATCTTCTTCAAGGAGTTGATTCCAACTGCCTATTGCAAATTTAGAAAATGCCCTCACTCCTAGAACTGTTTTGAATCACCGTTTAATGAGAGTTAAAGTTTCTTCACTGTCATCCCTTAAAAAATAGCTTTACTACCAGATTTGCAATTTGTTTTTTTCATGGAGGGAAAACACTCCAGCTTGAAAATTTTGTAAATCTCTTGAATTTGTGGTAAGTAGCCCTTTCACTGACAGGTAGCCAGTTAACATGTTCCAAGAGCTGGCAATGATGGGTTTGCTGATCTGCAAGTAGGACAAATCTGCACATTTTGTTAAGTGCAGTCTGTATGTTTTGTGTGTTTGTGCGTGAGGGGAATGATATTCGAGAAATATGTATTCAGTTTTTGTATCAGTGCACTCCTCGATAAGGCATGACAAGCAGATGGAGTAAGGAGTGGTATTTTATAGCACAGTGAAGTGCTTTGTTAACTATATTGCTAATATGCTTTTTAAAAGATAGTGAGGTATGTAAGGTTATTCCCAAACACCTGACAAGGTGTTGCTTTGTGTGTCTGTTATGCATATGGAAGGGGGTTTTGAGAGGTTTGGTGTGGTTTCATAGAACATGATTTTGGACTTAGGTGGTTTGATCAGTAGTCTATGACTCTGGGTCCAATTGCTCAAGGCAGTGTTTCCCTAGCTCAATGTACTCCCTCATTCCTTTTATTCATTGTACAATATGTTGTGTGTTACAATTGTTTATTTAAATCTTATAATTACCAGTAAGCATGTGAGATGTACACATACTTAAAACATGTAATGCTATATCTGTACTACTGACCCTTCACTCTGACCACCTGTGTCGTATTATTTCGATTAATATTGTTATATGAGATTTGTCTGGATCATGGCAGAAGACAGTCCACAGATCAATTAACATACTGGAAAAGCAAACAAGCAAATAATTAACTAGGGCATCGTTTTTCTCCCTGAAACACTGCTTAAAATCATAGTATTGTTATGACTGCCACTGGTCTAAACCAGCAACTTATTTCATGGAGGGCAAGCTGTTTGGACATTTGGCTGGCTTTGCCAGTGTCCCATGCTGTAAGCATATGATGTAACTGAATAAATGGTCATTTAATTTTTAAACACTTGTCTCCTAAGCTGCACTGACTTACCCAGTTGCTCTCCAGCCTTCATCTAGGTGACATCTTGAGGGATGACTATTGAGTCTACAGGGGCTCCCTATCCCCTTTCCTGGAACAGTACACTAGGCCCATCCTCAAACAGGGTGAGAGTCCTGCAGTGCATTTGTTCCCTACATGAGGGTCTCACCAGTGCTACCCACAAGAGGGAGGGCACTAGGCTTATATATTCTTTACCTCAGATGGATGGACCAACCCCATTTTTTCCACTGATGGTGAGAATTGAGTGGTATAGGGTGAGTCAGTTTGTAGTACCAGTGGACCTCTTAATCGCTGGCACTCCTAACCCCAAAGGCAGCTATTATGAGATTCATTATAGCTGCTACCTTGTAAACATGACTGCCTCCACAAACCCATACTTTCCCTCAGCTTATGGCAGTACAGTGCACCTCTGAGCACTGTATGCTCAGCAAGCCAAAGTTTCAAAGCCCCCATGCTAAAGGATAACGTTATCCAAGCTGCAAAATCCTTTACTAATGCATTCTTTGGGCACCTAGAAGAATGCATGGATTGTGCTATCCCAAGCAAAACCAAGACTCACTCCTCCAAGAAAAGGAAACCAGTCTGGTGGACCTCTGCCATAAACAAGCTATATAATAGAAGGAGGAAACTAGCACAGAAAAGAGTAAAATCCCAAGTAGGGAAGACATCCCTGATCAGTATCAGCAAGAAACTATGATCCCTCATAAAATCATTCAAGGCGATCTTCGAAAGAAAAATTGCCAAGGACTCCAAAGATAACCACAGCGCAGTCTTTAGCTATGTCAAGAATCTAAGTGGCAATGCTCAGATCTGCTCAGAGTTAGTGCAGAATGGCACAAAATACACTGAACCAACCGATATCGCCAACATCCCGGCAGACAGGTTCAGTGGAAACTTCACCCACCTCTCACCCCAAAAAGGGCCTATAACCATACCAGAAGAATGTAAAGCCCCTGAAATCACAGACACTCAGGTTAAAACAGCCCCCTCTAAATCCAAAAACACAGCATCAATGTGACTGGACGGTGTCCCAGCCTGCATCCTACACAAGCTCAAAGATGAACTAACCCCTCACCTAAACACACTGTTCAAACTCAGCCTCTCCACAGGCTACGTACCCATAGAGTGGCACACAGCAATGGTTATTCCGCTCCACAAAGGTGGAGCCATAACAGACTCTGGGAACTATCGCCCTATAAGCCTGACTAGCTTGGTCTGCAAGGCTATGGAGCACATCATCATGGAACTCATTAACAGCGACATTGGGAACCTCCAAACACTGGACCCTGCCCAGTTCGGCTTTGTTAAGAGCAGATCATGCCTCCTAAACTTGGTGGACATCTTTGAGACAGTTATCAAGGCTATAGATGAGGGAAAGGTGGTACACACAGCCTACCTAGACCTTGCAAAGGCCTTCAACACCATTCCCCATTCTGGTATTATAGACAAGCTCACCAGCCTGAACATAAACCCCTACATCACAAGATGGGTTGCCAACTGGCTCATGGACAGAATCCACATGGTGAGAGTTGCAGGAGCTAGATCCAACTCTAAACTGGTTACAAGTGGCATTCCCCAGGGCTCAGTCCTAAGACCCCTCCTGTTTGGCATATACTTCTCAGAGGTACAGGCAAGCACAGGAGGACTATGGCTGACCAAGTTCACAGACGACTGCAAACTAGGGGCTATAATTGACTCTCCAGCTGACACAGAAATCCTCCAAAAGGGTCTCACTGAGATGGATACCTGGTGTCAAAATCATGGCCTCAAGCTAAATGCCAAAAAAGTGCATAGTCATCCCCTTTGAAAAAAACAAAGTACCCACAAACTACCACATAGGTGGTAGTCCCCTAAATACGGAAAACGTAACAAGGGATATGGGGACCCAAGTAGATAGTAATCTCTCCTTTGATAATCACATTACCAAAGTGGTTAGAAAATCCTTCTATGTGGCCCACCTAATCACAAAAGGGTTCGCATCCATATCAAAAGAGGTCATTGTGCCCCTCTACTCATCACTCATCAGACCCATCATAGAGTACAATGCCCCATTTGAGATGTACATGACAAGACACCTGCAACAGCTGGAAAGACCACATAAGTACCTCACCAAAAGGATCACTGGCCTCAAACAGATGCCCTATGCAGCTCGACTGAAGAAACTCCAGCTGTACTCAGTTGCATACTGCCTACTCAGAGGTGATCTCTGCCTGACATACAAGGCCATGTCCAACCCAGAATTGATGGACATGCTCCATCTAAAGAAAACCTTATTCCCTGGAGCCACACACTCTAGGGATCTAAACCTCACCACAACAATAAATAGGACGTGCTGGAGGGATAGATTCCTGTCCCAGAGACTTCCCATGCTTTGGAACAAGATTCCAGTCTACATTAGGCAGAGCTCCTCGCTAACACTCTTCAAGAGAAACATTGACGAGTGGATGGGAAACAGAAAGTTCACCCTGGGGATCACTTCAGTGGCTCTGCTGAATAGAGGTACTGGGAACTAATCTTAGGGGTTGGCGAAAGCCAACACATTCAGGCTAGGCTTATAAATGCCTTCGGGCCGATAGCCTAGTACCTACCTATGAACTTCTGAACCTAAGCCGATCCTCTTTGGGTGCAACACCTAATGCTCCCACTAGGTGTTGCTCACCTACTGAACCAGAGCTGGCTCCCCACTCTGGGATGGGTGAGCTGGCAACAGCGGCTCACTCTCGTTCTCTTCAGCCCCTCTCATCCAGTGCCTGCACTGATAACAAACCCAGTTCATCTAGGTTGTAGTCAGGGCTTCATCTTTCTGCATCATAGCGCTGTCATATAATTTGCTTTTGTGGATGCTTTGCAGACTAAGTGAAATACTGACTCACTTTACATGCAACCTGGTCTGTAGTGCACCTTTCAAGTATTATGGAATGCAGCAGTGTTATTATGCGTGTTCCTTGTACTGGGCAGCATCATCTAACATGTATGAGAAATCAAAGCCCCATTGGGTCTATGGCTTAACATATGGAAGGGTATGAGTGACTCCACAGCTACAGGTCCAGAGTTCAGTCCTGTTTTTTGGCCACTGACTGAGTGGAGTTTTGCATGTTTTCACTATGTCTGCATGTACTTTCTGTGGGTATTCTAGTTAACCTTTCACCTCCTTAAAAGATGCTGGTTGACTGACAACAAGAAATTGTCCATATATGTGTTGTATTTACCCTTGCCATTATTGCCCATGTCTTGGTTGAAATGGCCCAAAAAGGTTGAATACAGTTGCCCAGATAAGTGGTACATTAAGTTAAATCAGACTAAAACAAACTTAAATATAAACTACAGATATTCATCTTTATCACCATTCTGTTTCTAGTCTATTACTTTTTTATGTATAAAAGTGAATAATTGCCTGTTTGCAACCATAGTTGTTTATGTGACAAGCATGCAGGGTGGGAAGCAGTATATAGGCCTGATGTTATAATGGTTCTAGAATGTGGATGGGTTCTCTGAATATGAAGAATCAGATCATTTTCTTGCACAGGCAGTGTACTGGTAAAAGACCTCAAAGGCTGTACATGATGGAGAAGTGTAATTAAACATTTAATTCAGCTGCTTGCCAACAGTGTCTTTGTGACTCACCAGGGAATGGGAAATACAAGTGCCACCTGGAGCATTGCTGTTGTCTGCAAAGCAGCAGATCCATTGTATGTACTGTAAGACTTGCCATCTGCTCTGCACAGTCTTGTAAGACGCACCAGAACCAGTGGGTATGTAGGTTAACTTAAGCAAGCAGCCTTCTGGGGCACATCAGAGTCACTAAGCATGCAATTTACTTTGCAGAAAGTCTTGCAGACCCTCTGCATTTCTGTTGATTATGAAGGTGAGAACTGTACTCTTTAACATAACAACGACTAGACATACAGTGCACAGCAGGTGCAATAAAAAATCTATTATATGTGCTAAGAATATAATAAATATCACACACCACTTCACTACTGTTAAAAAGTAGAGAACTGGTATGCCAGGTAATTGGATTAATTTTCAGACTGCAGATACTGCAGTGCAGCTGTAGTGGGTGCTGTACTCCTGAGTATTCTGTCCTTGAGATGAAACCTTAAATCGAGGTTCCATCTGCTTGACTTGACAGTAGCTTAGGCAGATGTAAGAAATCCCATGGAACATATAAGAAAGCGCAGGGTAGTTCACTGGTACCCTGTCCAAATTTCCCTCATCAGTATAAATACCACCACCTTGAGATTCATCTAAAAAGAGGTCACTTGGCTAGTGGGACTAGCCCAGTCACCAAATGATAATGAACTAACTAGATGGTTAGATAGATAGATAGATAGATAGATAGATAGATAGATAGATAGATAGATAGACAGATAGATAGATAGATAGATAGATAGATAGATAGATAGATAGATAGACAGACAGACAGACAGATACATAGACGGACAGACAGACAGAGACAGATAGATAGATAGATAGATAGACAGACAGACAGACAGATAGATAGATAGACAGACAGACAGACAGACGGATAGATAGATAGATAGATAGATAGATAGATAGATAGATAGATAGACAGACAGACAGACAGACCGAAGGATAGATAGACAGACAGACAGATAGACAGACAGATAGATAGATAGACAGACAGATAGACAGACCGATAGATAGACAGACAGACATACAGATAGATAGAGAGACAGACAGACAGACAGACAGACAGACAGACATAGATAGACAGACAGACAGACAGACAGACATATATATAGACAGACAGACAGACAGATAGATAGATAGATATTAAAAAGACACAAGCATATTATTTGTTTATTGACCCATGCAACCCTGGTACTTTGGTACAGCACACCTACCAAGGGTAATGTAGCTTGCCTTAAACAGACCTTATATAAAGCAGGATATCCAGTGAGCCTGGAGGCAGACTCATATAGTTTTATTATCAGTACTGACACGTTATTTTGTTGTGTTCCTTCCGTATGAACCAGTAAGCTCTGCACAAACAGTGTTATCTGTAAGTTTGCTGTTCTCTCCTTATAGAAAGTCCTTAAGCCCTTGGTGGCATTGCAGATACATCTGCATGATGATATATAGACTACGATTGCTTTGGTCAGATTTGCACAGGGTTCTAAAGGTTCTGTCTGACACAGTGCTGTATGTATGTGATGTGAGGTATGTAATTTGCTTTATAAAAGTTTATAAGCTTTATGAAAGTATATAAGCAAGCTCCATATTTGGAGACAAAGCCATTTCATAAAATACTATCTCTGGCTCTTGTTTTGTGCTGAGCACTTTGAATCAATTTCAGTGAATGATTCAATACTCAGGTTTGAAGTTTGGTGGACAATGGTGCATATTTTAGTCAACAGGTATTTCCTAAAATTTGCTGTTAATATTTAAAAAATAAAATTAATAGGGTATGACAAAATCCAAACTGGTGCAAGCCTCTGCATATACATGGTATGTATTACATAAAAACAGTAAAGAAAGTAGATGCACTCAATGAGGGGTGTAATCTGCAATACAGGAAAAGCAGAAATGCCATATGGCTATTTTAGCTCAGCATTTGAAATTGATAAGGAGAAAGACAGCTCTGGAACTAAAAGTAAAAAGCAGTTTGGGGACTTATAGCTGACATGCATTTCTGAGTGATAACACTACAGGAACTCCTGCTTTTGATGCACCAAAAATGCAAACAAATGGAGTCTTAAAATACAGAAATACTTACAAAATGACACCTCCCTGTTTCCTAGCTAGCTCTCCATTGACCAATTAAAATAAATAAATAAAATAAACAAATGAATAAATAACCAGAGGAATGTACCTTTTTTGGAAATGACTTTAGAGGACATTGCATCAGCTCAGGCCAAGGATTACATCTTATATGGTATGCTAAAGTTTTTTTACTAAATGGTACTTATTACTAGTACATTATTTCCTAATGGTACTTACTGTTTAAATCTTTAATAAATGGTACTGGAAAAATTATCCTTGATGACATTGTTAGGAATATCACAGTGCCAGGTAGCCCAGGCCATTCTCCCAAAAAACTGATTTATGTGTTGTATTCACTCACAGATTCTTACACATAATCTGTTGGGCAAACAAGGACATGGTTAACTCCATGTTACTGGAAATTGAAGCCATTATTCAATTGAATGATCAGTGGTTACAGGAATATGATATCAAGCTGCAAGTAACAGGCATACCATCTAACTTAAACTGTTAAAAAAAACAATAAGGACTTTGAAAATAAACTGATGTTTGCAAAATCAGAGGTGCAGTGCCCATGGTGGCTACTTAAAATACATCGAGTATATTGTTAATGTTGTGTTTAGGGTAAAATATTTAGGAATGGATAATGCTTCTGATACTATAACAGGGAAACTGCGTCTTTTAAAGACTGTTGCTGCTGCCAGTAGGTAAAAAAAAAACTTATCTTGATGTTTTGTACACTATTAACATATATCTATATCTATATCCACATGGTCCTGCCCTTGTCTAACCCCCACTTGATCTAGCCTCTTCTCTTCTCTTCTCTTCTCTTCTCTTCTCTTCTCTTCTCTTCTCTTCTCTTCTCTTCTCTTCTCTTCCCTTCTCTTCTCTTCTCTTCTCTTCTCTTCCCTTCTCTTCTCTTCTCTTCCCTTCCCTTCTCTTCTCTTCTCTTCTCTTCCCTTCCCTTCTCTTCTCTTCTCTTCTCTTCTCTTCTCTTCTCTTCTCTTCTCTTCTCTTCTCTTCTCTTCTCTTCCCTTCCCTTCCCTTCCCTTCCCTTCCCTTCTCTTCTCTTCTCTTCTCTTCCCTTCTCTTCTCTTCTCTTCTCTTCTCTTCTCTTCTCTTCTCTTCTCTTCTCTTCTCTTCTCTTCTCTTCTCTTCTCTTCTCTTCTCTTCCCTTCCCTTCCCTTCTCTTCTCTTCTCTTCTCTTCCCTTCCCTTCTCTTCTCTTCTCTTCTCTTCTCTTCTCTTCTCTTCTCTTCTCTTCTCTTCTCTTCTCTTCTCTTCTCTTCTCTTCCCTCCCCTCTTCCCTTCTCTTCTCTTCTCTTCCCTTCTCTTCTCTTCTCTTCTCTTCTCTTCTCTTCTCTTCCCTTCCCTTCTCTTCTCTTCTCTTCTCTTCCCTTTTCATCTTTTCTCTTCTCTTCCCTCCCCTCTTCCCTTCTCTTCCCTTCTCTTCTCTTCTCTTCCCTTCCTTCCCCTTCCCTTCTCTTCTCTTCTCTTCCTTCTCTTCTCTTCTCTTCTCTCCCTCTTCTCTTCCTCCCTTCCTTCTCTTCCCTTCTCTTCTCTTCTCTTCCTCTCTTCCCTTCTCTTCCCTTCACTTCTCTTCTCTTCCCTCCTCTTCTTTTCCTTCTCTTCTCTTCTCTTCTCTTCCCTCCCCTCTTCTCTTCCCTCCCCTCGTCCCTTCTCTTCCCTTCTCTTCTCTTCTCTTCCCTCCCCTCTTCCCTTCTCTTCTCTTCTCTTCTCTTCTCTTCTCTTCTCTTCTCTTCTCTTCCTTTTCTTCTCTTCTCTTCTCTTCCCTCCTCTTCCTTCTCTTCCCTTCCCTTCTCTTCTCTTCTCTTCTCTTCTCTTCCCTCCCCTCTTCTTTTCCCTTCTCTTCCCTCCCCTCGTCCCTTCTCTTCCCTTCTCTTCCCTCCCCTCTTCTCTTCTGTTCTCTTCTCTTCTCATCTTTAACTCCTTTTCTCTATTCTACTCTTTACTTCCTTGTACTTGCCTCATATACCTTTATACCTCCCTCTCCCCTCACTTCCATAGCATATATATATTCATATATATCTTTATTTAAAAAAAAATTGATTGAATGGTTTATCTATTTGTATGTACTTCATGTGTGATATTCTTTAGACCTGTCAGTTGTTTTTTAACCTACTCTATGTACAAATATTCTCTAACTGTTGACTTCCTTATTATGTTTTATCATGGTTTTAATTTTTTTACTCATTTTTATTTTTGATTTCATTTTTATTGTACAAATATGTAATACTTCTGGAGCTTTCCTTCCTCGGGTTTCCACTGAAAGTGGGCCCCTGGCTCAGTTGGACTAACCCAATTAACAAATGTCAATAAATAAATAAATAAATAAAACAATGTTGTTGTTGTTGTCTTTCGGCTTTTCCCGGTTAGGGGTCGCCACAGCGTGTGTGTGTGTGTGTGTGTGTGTGTGTGTGTGTGTGTGTGTGTGTGTGTGTGTCTGTGGGTCACCTTTGAAAGATCATTGTTTGACATCTGACAAAGTTCCATGCTGAAATAAATAGGAACAAAAGGGCTTATCTTAACCTTGGGTCGTTTTTTGGTTTTCTGAATTATTTAATATTATTGTTCAACATCTGTTTAATCGATCACATTTGATCGACTAAACAGATGGTCAACAGGTGTACAATTCTCGAGGTTGGGAAATATGTCCTTTCTCTGAGCTAGTCCATATATTTAGCAGGGAATATTTGGAGTTTACCCCCCCCCCCCCATAAAAAACAATGTTTTTGTTGTTGTTGTTTTTACTTTAAATATTGCATGCCCAGAGTTATTTCTGGTAGCATGTCGAAGTTCACTTTGTCAGCATTTGCGGTCGACATTTGGAAGGCTGATACATGGGTTACTTGATGAAAGTGAGTATACCTATTTATATACATATATAAGGGTATAGTTAAGGTAATCTAAGCAGCATCATATCGACAGCAAAAATATTGACAGAAAAATAATCTCAAAAGTAACTAAACAGAAAATATCAACAAAATCTAACTACAAACAAAACCGATGTTTTTGCAATGGGCAAGCCCCCCTGCACTCCCATGTGAGGCACCCCCCACACCTCTTGCTAATGATATACATGTATATATATATATATATATATATATATATATATATATATATATATATATATATATATATATATATATATATATATATGGGTCCACTTCAAAATACTGACTTTCAAAATACCTAAACTCAAAATACTGAGACCAAAATCTCTAAAGCTCAAAATACTGAAAACACACAGGATGCCAACACTTATTATATTCCAGCACAAGTATATACTGAAACAAATAAAACACAAACCATATTACTCTTCTCCAAGTATAAGCTGCGCCTCCCATACCCCCCGCTACTTAAATATATCAACTCCAAGATTGCACTTTAGTGTAGTGAAGTGCAATCTCAGAGTTGATATATTTAAGTAGCAGGGAGTGTGGGGGGCACAGCCCCCCACATGGGGGGTGCAGGGGGGCTTGCCCCCTGCCTATACTTGCAGAAGAGTAATATGTTTATGTATGTAGTTCTGCTGCAATATAGTTGTGCTGCTGTACTGTGGTTTTTTTTTTGAGTTTCAGTATTTTGAAGTGGACCCATATATGTATATATCTTCTTCTTTTCCCAGTTAGGGGTCACCACAGCAAATCATCTGTTTGCTCATGATTGGCAGTGGAGTTTTATGGTGTCGAGTTGCCAGCATGGCAGCCAACCTTCCACAGAAGACACATATACTCACACCTAGGGCCAATTTAAAGTGTCCAATCCACCTACAGCATGTCTTTGGGATGAAATCGGAGCAAACCCGCATGACCACAGGGAGGACATGCAGACTCTGCACAGAAGGCACCCCAGCCAAGGATCGAACCAGGGAACCTTTTGCTGTGAGGGGACACCACTAACAGCTGCACCACCGTGGCCTCCCTATCCATATATGTATATATATATATATACACAGTCATAATATATACCAGCTTCTTTGAGGTCAAAAACTATGGCAAAAGAGTGTAAATTGTTCCTAGTATAACTTCAATTTTTTTCTATATTTTGAGTTTAGATATTTTTCTGTTTAGAGATATTGGTTTTGTGGGTTAGACATACTGGTGCGATTTTTGCTGTTTCGCTAAATTATTGGTTTGCCACAATATACTGCATGCCCTCAGAAGATGACATGTTGACCAAGCATCTCCTTTTATAATGAGCATACATAGAATCAGTACTTACATTCACAATATTAGTGCCACACACTTACTTTTCGTACAGTAAAATCAGATGGTTATGGGTTCTATTCCCACATCATCTGTTTGAATTCATTTTTCCAGTGCTGACAGTGACTCATAAAGGGGTACTACACTCCTGAGGTGATGTGCTTTAGAAGCAATATTAAATGAAGGCCCCATATGCTTGAGCTGGTAGTAGCTTAGGTATTTCCCTCACTGTTAGTAACAAATCTTGAATTGCACTGTCTTTACCTAACACACACACTTCATCTTCTATCACTCCTGCTATTATCTCACTTACCATTCATCAAAAGATTTTTTGTTAATAACTTGCAGTCTGCATTTGCTAGGGTGAAAAGCTGCTAATGTCTAATATTTTACTTTTCTTTTCCCTTTCAACAAAAAGTATATCACTCTCATCTATTCTGTCTCAACTTCCACTATTCTTGAAACACCTTTGTAACAATTTGGAACTGTTCATCTTACATTCTTTTAAAAACTTAAGTAATGCTAACTAAACATGGGGTCCTTTTTATTTTAACTTTGTTTAAAGTCATCCTTACTTTTACTATTAAATCAGGATCAACTTTCTCTTGTATGTATTTAATTTCTTGGAAGCCGCGGTGGTACAGCGGTAGCGTTGTTGCCTCACAGCAAGAGGTTCAGCTGTTCAATTCACAGCTGGAGTGCCTTCTGTGTGGAGTCTGCATGTTCTCCCCATGGTCGAGTGGCCTCCGAAAAGACTTGTGTGAATGGGTGTGCCTTCACTGAAGATTGGGCGTCAGGTTGGCAACACAGCACCATAAAAACTCTACTGCCAATCATTAGCAGACCAGAGTTCCGCTGTGGCAACCCCTAATCGGGAAAAGACAAACAACCTTACTATGCCTTATCCCTATTTCCTCTATATGTATTATTTTAAAAAAAGCTTTCCTTTATTTTCATGATTTCTTCTTGAGTTTTATAAATGCCATGTTCATCTTTTGACTTCTTCATATGTATTATTTCTTTTTGTACTGAATTCCTGTCTTTCTTTCAGTTTGTTACTCTTCTTGAACTGCTTCTGTTAACAAAGGATTCATCTGTTTCTTTCATTTTACTCCAAATGTATGTATAACTATCTAGTCCCTCATCCTTAATTAATTTTCTTTATAAACTTTCCTTTCTTTTTTTATAATAAAACAAATTTTATTATGTACCCAATTATGTAACTCTTTTACACTTTCTCCGTCTTCCTTCATTCCTTCATTTTTCCTTTTAGTGTAAAAAAAAACAGCATTTTATTTTTTTCTTTAAGTAGTAAATCCTAATTTTCTTACATATATTATTTATTTACTGGGAAAGTCTAACTTGGAACAAAGCCAATTTTCAGTGGAGACTGAGGAGAAACGCTCCAGACACATGCCTTTGTAACATGGGAGGAAACTGGAAGCCCACATGAATGCAGGGAGGACATAGAGACTCCGCACAGAATGCACCCTAGCTGAGAATCAAATCGGAGAACCTCTTGCTGTCAAGTGACAATGCTACCACTGCACCACTGCGCCATCCACTATATATCCCATGCTTAAATAATCATCCCATAACCTCTCAAAATGCAATTTAGCTTCTCCTTTGTTAATAAATTTATATTTATCCTCTCCACCCCTTTTCTTCCCTACCTTTCTCTTTACTTCTTTCTCTCCAAAGTTTTCAAAAATTGACTTGTGGTCCAAAAAAAAAATCCCACTTGCCCAGTATTTTACTATAAATTATATAGTGAATTTGTGGAGCTATTGTCCCCTTTTGTTCATAGGTTCATAGGTGTGTACTAGGCTAATGGCCCTGGGGCCTTTACAAGCCTAGCCATAGGATTACCCTGGCATCGTGCCACCCAACCTTAGTTCCCAGTGCCTCTGTCGACTAGAGCCACTGGAGTTATCCCCGGGGTGAATTTTTTATTTCCCATCCACTTATCAAGATTTCTCTTGAAGAGGGTCATTGAGGTGCTCTGCTTGACATTTATGGGAAGTCTATTCCATAGCATGGGCAGTCTCTGGGTTATGAACCTGTTCCTCTAGTATGTTCTGTTGATTGTGGTAATGAGGTTGAGGTCTCTGGAGTGTGTGATGTGGAGGGATTGGAATTTCTTTAGATGTAGCATTTCTAACAGAGCTGGGTCAGACATGGCTTTGTAAGTCAAGCAGAGTAGATGATATGAGACAGAGAATAGTTGGAGTTTTTTGAGTCTGTCCATATAGGACAAGTGTTTAAGGCCTAGGATCCTCTTTGTGAGGTACTTTTGCGGCCTCTCCAGTTGTTGAAGGTGTCTAGAGAGGTACATGCCAAATGGGGCATTATACTCGATGAGTGGCCTAATGAGGGAAGAGTAGAAGGAGACAATGACCTCTTTCTTCCTGGATGCAAAACCCTTAGTAATGAGATATGCCACATAGAAAGACTTTCTAACCACAGTGGCAATGTGGTGATCAAGAGAGGTTGCTGTCGACCTGTGTTCCCAGATCTCTTATAATGCCTTCTGTATTCAGTGAACTACCATCAATGTGGTAATTCATGGGAACCAGGTTTTTCCCAAAGGGGATAATGACACATTTTTTGGTATTGAGCTTAAGGTCATGGTTCTGACACCAGTCGTTGGTCTAAATGAGGCCATTTTGTAGGATGTCAACATCACTTGGGGAGTTAATAATAGCTCCCAACTTGCAATTGTCTGCGAACTTTGTCAGCCAGAGTCCTTTCGTGTTGGGCTGGACTTCAGAGAAGTAGTTACCAAACAGGAGAGGACCCAGGACCGAACCCTGTGGGACACCACTTGTGACTGATCAGCAGTCTGACTTGGAGTCAGCTACTTTCACACTGTGGGTTCTATCTGTGAGCCAGTTTGCAACCCACCTAGTAATATAGGGGTTGATGCCTAGCTTAGTGAGTTTTTCTATGATTCCTGAGTGAGGAATGGTATCAAAGGCCTTGGCCAGATCAAGGTAGGCTGTATGAACCACCTTGCCTTCATCCACAGCTCTGATATCTGACTCAAAGAAGTCGACCAAGTTGAGCAGGCATGATCTACCCTTCACAAAACCAAACTGTGTGGGATACAGAGTTTGGAGATTCCCTATATCCTTGTTTATTAGGTCCATGATGATGCGTTCTATAGCTTTGCATATCAGACTTGTTCGGCTAATGGGACGATAGTTCCCAGGGTCTGTAGTCCCTCCTCCTCTGTGCAGAGAGATGACTGTAGCAGTGTGCCATTTGGTAGGGACAAAGCCTGAGGTGAGGCTGTGATTGAACAGGGCGCACAGGTGAGGTGCCAGTTCACTCTGTAGTTCATGTAGAACACAGCCAGGGATATTGTCAGGTCCCATAGAAGCTATATTCTTGGCCTTGGACAGTGCTATTTTAACCTGTGCAGCAGTAATACTGGGTGCCTGGCAATCTACTGGTATTGTGATTGGTCCTTTGGGAGGAGGGCGAGGGTTAAAGTTGGCACTGAATCTGTTGGCCAGTATATTGACAATATCTGTTGGCTCGGTATAGGAGGTACCATTGTGCAGTAGCTCAGAGCAAATCTGGGTATTGCCGTGGAGATTCTTTACATAACTATAAAAGGCCTTGTGGTTGTCTTTACTATCTGCTGCAATTCTGTTTTCATAGCTAGCTTTAGAGGATTTGATGAGGGATCTCAACTTTTTGTTGAGGCTGATAAGGAAGTTTTTCCAGTCTTGGGACTTCACCTTATTCCGCATCAGTTTCCTCCTTCTGTTGTAGAGTTCGTTTATGTAAGGGGACCACCATATTGGCTTCTTTTTTTGGAGGAGAGCATCTTGGTCCTATTGGGTGTGGCAAAATCCATGCATTTGTTTATGTGTTCGTACAGTGCATTGGTGTATGATTCTGCGGTCATGCAACTATTTCTCATTTGTATGGGTCCCGTGAAGTTAGCCGCCTCTGTTTTTAGGAGCTCAAATTGTAAATCCCTTCTATTGGTTTCATCACTTCAGAATTCGCCTTTCTTATAGTCGACTTTATTTTTCTACTTCTCCTCTCCACTCAACCTTCCAAACAATGGAAATCTTCTGCTCGTACAATAATTGAATTTATTAATAAATATTTTCTAATACATCAAAAATATCAAATGTAATTTACCTTTTGCCAGTACATGCAATCAGCATAACTTCAAATGTGGATTTTTATGCAACAATCTCATACTAATACTCTCCCTGGTACTGTTACTGTATAATTGTTTAATCTCACTTTTGTACATTTCCTGAACATCATCACTTTTTCTGAACTTTCTTCTGGCCCTAATGACCAGATTACAACCCCTCCACCACAATATCTTTGATTTTCCCCTTTCAAATTTGGATACAGACTGTACATCTTATTAGAGTCTGGGATTAATTAGTATGTTATATATATATATACATATATATATATATATATATATATATATATATATATATATATATATATATATATATGTGTGTGTGTGTGTGTGTGTATATGGGTCCCACTCAGAATTTCGAAGCTTAAAATCTCTAATCTCATATGATCGAAGATCAAATGTTTGAAGTTTTAAAACTCTGAAATCCTGAATGGAGATTGGCATACAGAGCGGATTGGGAGATTTCCCTTGTTCTTACTGTAGTGCGATCTCGGAGTTGGTATATTTAAGTTGCGGGGGGTGTGAGGTTTGTTGGGGGGCTTGCCCCCTGCATACACATGTTTGTCATGTCTTGGGTGGTGTTTGGGGGGGGGGTTCACAATTTCGAGATTCCAAGATCTTGAGATTCTGAACTCGAGATTTTGGTATTTCGAAATTGTGAATGTAACCTATACATATATATATATATATATATATATATATATATATATATATATATATATATATATATATGTGTGTGTGTGTGTATATATATATATATATATATATATATATATATATATATATATATATATATATATATATATATATATATATATATATATACAGGTCTAATTTTATTTGTCAAAGGCTCGTTACTTTGACAAAGAAAAGTATGACCTCATTTACACGAAAGTGCACTTTTACAAATACCGGTTCACCGAACTGGCAATAAAAAAAATGACACACTGCAGCACCGAAGCACGCTACAGTGGAGATAAGGGAATATACCTGTTTCCCCACTGTAGTGTGATCTTGAAGTTAGTATATATGAAGTAGCGGGGGTGTGGGGAGCGCAGGGGGGCCTTTGTAGCCTGTCAGTTTTATTTTTATTATCGTTTCAGTGAACCAGTATTCACGAAAGTGCACTTTCGTTTAAGGGCACTTAATAAAAGTAGACATATATATATATATATATATATATATATATATATATATATATATATATATATATACATACATGGTGGGGTGCCTTTGAGTAGTAGCCTCCCATCAGATGTTTTGTTTTTAATAATCACACATTGCTTAAATCTGATGTGATTATTCATAGTAAACCTAGTAGTACTTTTAACAAAACATTTTTAAACCTCACCCACTCACTTTTATATTTAGTTTTTTTTTTTTAAACAATTTTAACATTCTTCTCTGTGAACTTATCAGGTCTCTCAAAATCTAGGTCAGCCATTCTCCCTTCCAAATTAAAAAGATTAAAAATACTGCAAATTGAAAAAGAACGAGAGTTCCAATAGTCCCCAGTGAGTCCATATCACAAGTTTCATTGTTTTCAGTTTCATTTTCAGATTCTGTTGGTAATACGGAAATTATACTATATTTTTACTATATTTTTACTAAATCCTAGGTCAGCTAACCCCCCTTTCAAGTTTTTTTTTCCAATGTATTAGTTTCAGCAGCTGCTTTTTTTTTCTTTTTTAACATTATTTTCAAAGCATAAAATGTGATTTTTATTTTGTTTCATCTAGCCTTTTACACAAATATTGCATCATAACTTAATTTCACTCAGTTTAACAAATATCTTGAATAATGCTACATGTCTTAGGAGCAAAGCTCCTTTCATGAGTTCTGTAGAAAGGCCAGAGTCATTCCTATTTTTTGTGATTTACTACTTTTCTCCCCTTTAATAAGAGCTATATCATCTTGTCCGATTTTCTTATAACTCACGTCTTTATCTGATTTGACTAGCAGAGTGGTGTGAGGTTTAAGGGCTTTAACTTTATTTCCTCCTGAAGCTGCAATATAAACTACAGGATTTTTTGAATTGATAAACTGATTTTACAAAAATGGCTTAAATAGTAGCTCTGCAATGATTAGATATATTTTGATGCTAGCTTCACTTGATCTATGCCAAAAGGAAGAGTTATGAGTGCTTTTCTTTACAGGCATGGAGTGAATTCTAGCAGCTGCCTTGGAGCTCACCTTTCAGCTTAATAACAGTTATTCTTATAATACTACACACACACACGCAATTATTTATCGTGAAACTATATCTGATAATGATATTTTAGCTTGATAAAGGAGTATTAGAAAAAAAAACTTCATGTTCACACTCCCATGACACAGAAACAGATGCATTAATATTGGAACACACACACATGTCCAAAATATCCCAATGCAGTCTTGGTGATCTGGAATGCATACATACAATAATAGCACAGAGGTAGGCATATGCTGTACATTGGAATGGTCCACATCACAGTATCAGGAACATTGTCATATATTTACTTATTTATTTATTTATTTATTTATTTATTTATTTTACACTTGTTTACCAGGAAAGTCCAGCTGGACATGAGTCCTTTTTCAGTGGAGGCCCGGGGATAAATGCTCCAGTGTAATACAGTAAGAATAACATAGTATGTTAAGAAACAACATAATTGAAACTTATAAAGTACAGCAAAAAACTGCAAGACATTACTATAATACAATAATTTAAATAATACAAACTATAGCAGGAGCATAATGTGAATTGTAGTTATGAACAATGTACAAAACAATTAGTAGAGACAACAATTCAAATTGAGTGCTCAAGTTAAAAAATAAAGGTGCCCCAGATAATGGTTTACTGGGAAAAATGAGAGTTCAGGTTTTCTGAAGTGGTGAACTGTAGTGAAGGATGAAGGGAGAGAAGAGGGATTGAGGAGCAAAGAGATAAGGGAGGGGGCTTACCCTGGGGTGTAACAGGAGCAGAGCCAGGAGTTACCAAGGTGGGTTTTTAGAAGCATTTTAAACTGTTTAGATGAGGGAGCAGTAACAAGTGAATTTGGCAAGCAGTTCCAAAGTTTGGAAATGCAGTAGAAATACAGAGTCTCACCTGCTATGGTGTTTGCTTTGGTGACTTGGAGAAGATGTTTATTGTTGGAGCGATGTGATCTAGAGGCAGAGTATGGTTGAATAATATCTTTGAGGGCAGGGGTCTTATCTGGATGGTGGAGGATTTTATGAGTTAAAGTTAGTTGATTAAATTGAAGGAGCAAAGGGAGTTCTAACCAATCAAGTTGTCTGAGTAATAAGAAGTGATGTAACTTGTAGGAAGTATTGGTAGCAAATGTTGAAATGTTATTGTAACAGGTTTCAAGTTTGGCATGGTCAGTTTTGCGGAGGTTTGTAAGGATAGGGGATGCATAGAGGAGTGTTGATAGAAGGAGTGTCCTGGCTGTTGTCTTTTTAGTACTGCTTGTTAGAAATTGTTTTTTTTTTATATATAGGAGGCCGAGTTTCTTGTGAACTTTTTTGATGGTTTGGTCTATATGGAGATCAAATATCAGGTTATTGTCAATTGTAACCCCAAGCAGTTTGGTATAGGGAGTAGGAGTGATCATGGTTTTGTTTTTTGCGAAGATGTGGAAGGTTGAATAGGAAGAAGCATTTTTAGAGGGATAGAAGAGCATAAGTTTTGTTTTACTGGGATTTAATATTAGTTGGGTGTTGGTTAACCAGGTTTCAACAGATAGGAAGGAGTCTTGGTTGATAGATTGAAGGTTATTGAAGGAGGATGCAGAGCAAAACATGGTAGAGTCATCAGCATATTGAATTATATTGGCATGTGGAGTGGCAGAGTTAAGTTGGTTGGTATAAAGAAAGAATAGTAGGGGGTGCAAGGATGGAACTTTGTGAAGCCCCTATGGTGACTGTTAGGAGGGGTGAGAGGGATTGTTGCCAACAGATGGCTTGTTGTCGGTCAGTTAAGTAGCTTTGAAACAAGGTAATGGCAGTATTGCTAAGGTTATAGGAGGTAAGAACATTTATAATTTTGCAATGATTGACCATGTCAAAGGCCTTTGACAGGTCTAGGAAAATGGCTGATACAATTTCGGAGTTATTTCTGTACTAATTAACTAAGTTCGTGAAGGACAGTAGTGCAGTTGAGGTGCTATCTGCGGGACAAAATCCATGTTGTGTATGGGACAGGAGATTGTGAGATAGCAGGTATTCTATAGGTTGGGAGTGAACTACTCTTTCCAGGATTTTAAACAGGGGGAAAGGATGGCAATAGGGTGATAGTAAGTTCACAGGAGGTACTGCCTTTATGGAGGGGCATAATGTGAGATATTTTCCATATATTGGGGACATAGGATTCAATAAGTGATCTATTTACAAGTATGGTTATTGGGCAGGAGATAGCATCCACGGCAATTTGTAGAAAATGTGCAGAGAGATTGTCAGCAGCTAAAGTGGTTGGCTTTAATTTTTTCACTAGCTTTTTGATATAATAGGTTGGGATTGATGTTAACTTAAAATGGTTCTAGTTGTTTTGTGGGGAAGTATTTTCGTTTGGTTCAGAGGGGCTAGGGTTAGACTTAGTTTGGTTGTTGGCTAGGATTTGAATGGAT
Organism: Protopterus annectens; assembly: GCF_019279795.1. Classification (NCBI taxonomy): domain Eukaryota; kingdom Metazoa; phylum Chordata; order Ceratodontiformes; family Protopteridae; genus Protopterus; species Protopterus annectens. Next base: position 1,114,312,038 of record NC_056747.1, on the reverse strand, counting down.
TCTGTGAAATAAGTGTTAAATTGGGTGACAATATTCACACAGGTGTTAGCTGTTGTTGGAGTGGAGGTAGTAGTTTTACCAGGTTGCAGTAGGTTGTTAACAGCAGCCCAGAAGTTTTGGGGGTTATTTTGATGTTTGGATTGGATGTTGTGGTAGTAGTTGGATTTGTCAGCTTTAGTTGATTTTTTAGTTTTGTTTCTAAGTTCAAGGACATGCTGCTTAGTAGTGCTGGTTTTGTTTTTATGGAACTGCAACCAGGCCTTGTCTCTAGCCTTGAGCATGGATTTGGTTTCTTTGGTTAGCCAGGGTGGGTAATTGGCTTCGATTCTAATGTTTCTAGGAGGGGCATGGGTGTTGAGAATATCAAAGAAGGTGTTACTGAAGGAGAGCACTGCATCTTCTAAGGGTAGTTGTTTGAGGTGTTCCCAGGAGCAATTTGTAAGTGCAGAGATAAAATTGTTAGGGTGAAAGTTTTTTTGTGTTAATAATTGTACAGAAGGTGGTTTGATGTGTTGGATGACTGCATTCTCTTAAGAGAAAAGTTGGGCAGTGGTCACTCAGACTGTTTGGGAGACAGCCTGAGTGAGATGTTAAGTGGAAAGAATTAACTAGAACCAGTCTAGTAAGGATTCACGCTTGGAGGTTTTATCAATCCTGGTGGGAGATATGATGACTTGGGCAAAGCCGAACAGGTTGATGTCTGTGGTGAGAGTGGGAAAGCAATATGGAAGCCAATCAATGTTAAAGTCTCCTAATAAGATGGTCTCTTGGGGAAGAGATGTGATACACCACTGAAGTATGTTTTCCAGATGGGCAATGTTATTGCCAGGTGGAATGTGACCACCTATTATATTTAGGTGTTTTTTTGGAGTTAATGGTTAGTCTGGTCAATAGTAGTTCAGCATTAGCTCAGTCTGGGATGGTGGTGTTGAGGATGTTGAGTGATAGGTGTTCTTTATATAAGATAGCAACGCCACCTCCTTTTTTGTTTATTCTATCTTTCCGTAAGATACTGTAGCCAGGGGAAGCAATTTCGTTATTACTGATGTCTGGTCTGATTAATGCTGCACTTATCTTTAAAACAGAAAAGCAGGACTGCTTAGGCTAAGAAATAAAAATGCCCTGTTAGTCTGGTAGAATAGTTAACAGAAATGCATAGTGATTGGACAGGAATATGGGTGAGTTCAAGAGGGAGCTACTGACTGTGATATGTGCCCACTAAGAGGCTTCTTTAACATATAGTAGTAAATGGCGAGGTTCACAGTTAAATTAAGAAGACATACACTGCTGCTCAGCTACAATTGTCAGACTGCAGTTATAAAAGTTCCCTTCTGATGGGTGTAAGGTGGACTTCCTTATCAGGAATGGATTTAGATTTTGGGTCTGCGTAGTTGTATGAATCGGAACTGTAAGGGAAAGACAAGAGAAAAGTTAGTCAGTGGAAAAAATAGGACTAGGAAAAATATCACTATGGGAAGGTAGAAAGAGGTGCACAACCCAAACCACTGCTATTTCAGGAGTCGAATAAGAAACTAGTAAATATAACAGCTGGGTGACATTCTACCCATGTCCATCACATTACTGCACAGGGGCCACTGATGCAGGGGCTGGCCACTTCCGTGACCCCAGGTGACAATGCTGATGAATCTTTGTCTGCATCATTGGATGCCAATCTAGGGGACCTGAGGATGTGTTTGCAGTGGCCTATGAATGTACATGGTAATCTCTACCTATTGATGCTTGTGTTTGAGACAGTTTAGTGAAGACATGTGGTGATAGTACACCACCACCACCCTGTCTCCAGTAGGCATGGTTACCAGATCAGCACTACAGGGCTGCATCACAGGTACAGGTATAGTGACAACTGGTGACAGTGGGCCAACACTATAGTATCATTGTTCCTGGCTGGTCCTAGAATTCAAATTCCACATGCCTAGTACATGTGCAGATAGCCTCAGTCCATCTATGAGCACAAACAGAGCATGCTGACCATGCATGCATCTTCTCCTGTACCCTCACTCATGTTAAAGTGGTTGCATAAAGCAGAAAGGTCTGGGAAAACTGACCCATGTGGTCAGTAATAGTAGCTGTGTCATTGAAGACCCACAAAATCGCACATCTCATTAAAACCATTGCCAAGACAAGATATTTGCTTATGTGCATTCCAGGTACAGCTGCTGCCAAGTGTGGCCAATCCTGTGTTTTGTGACTAAAGTACAGACTATTATTTGACAGCTGTACCACATCCCTGACACTACTATTGAAGGCACCCATTGCTGCCAGCTTAACATTTTCTAGAACCATCTGCACCAAGTGCACAAGATCCAGGTTGTGATCAGTAGCTCATAGACATTGTTTGTGATGTCATATTGCCCTAGGTAATTGTGTATCAAGTCAGAAGTGTGACCCACCTGTCAGAAGATGTCATGTATGACATAAAGGTCAGCATACCCACATGATGACCCACACATGGGTATGTGAAGCCAGGATGTCCTTTGCTGTACTGTGCTTGGGTTCATCAGATGATCCATAGGAATGCTCTGTTCCAGACACATCACTGGCACTTCTGCCACAGTCTGCAATGCCACTGCTACTGGTGATGTGATCTGCATCAGATTGCTGCCATGGCAACTCAGTGTCCACAGTAAGGGATTCCCTAGGCTCACTCAGACTGCCTTTGGTGTGTGAAGGCATGAAGATATCCTCAAGCAGCTGATGCCATGGTCAGACCCATTTCAACCACCTTAACATTTGACTGCTACTCCATCTATGTAGTCTGGGCAACATCATCAAATCCCCCACCCTGAAAATCCTTGATAGTGGATTTGAGAACTGTAGCAACAGACAATGCAATAGTGGTGGATCCATAGAAATAAGGTGAATGAGGTGTTAAAGCCTGCCTTAAAATAAGCTGAAAGGTAGGGACCCTGCTCACAGCGACACTTTCCTAGTGCATAAGATGCACCCAAGCCTGAAATGTACACTGCATGCATTGGCTGCTGGGTCCTGTTGTCAGTAATGCTGCAATGTTATCTTCCAGCAATATGTGGCTTGTCAAGGTTTGTGTACTTCATGTACTATTTTGCAGTGGGTAGTTAGTGTATGCTGTGTATCCTGCGTGTCTGGTGTTGTCTCATATAAGCCATTCTGGGGGGGGGGGGTGGAATGCATATTACAGTATGCATTCCTTACTGTAGATGATAATAAAGTTGTTCACATTGTGTATCTCATTGTGTATCATACAGCTTGTAAGTAG
>NC_056747.1:1114281282-1114303782 GCF_019279795.1 Protopterus annectens | reverse complement strand
TACCTATATGTTACATGCTTTGGGATGGGGTGGACATATACATTCTCTGTGGTAATCAGTACTCATATCCTGCATTCTTTGAAATGGGTGGACATGCATTCTATATGTTAATCAGTACCTATATGTTACATGCTTTGGGATGGGGTGGACATATACATTCTCTGTGGTAATCAGTACTCGTATCCTGCATTCTTTGAAATGGGTGGACATGCATTCTATATGTTAATCAGTACCTATATGTTACATGCTTTGGGATGGGGTGGACATATACATTCTCTGTGGTAATCAGTACTCGTATCCTGCATTCTTTGAAATGGGTGGACATGCATTCTATATGTTAATCAGTACCTATATGTTACATGCTTTGGGATGGGGTGGACATATACATTCTCTGTGGTAATCAGTACTCATATCCTGCATTCTTTGAAATGGGTGGACATGCATTCTATATGTTAATCAGTACCTATATGTTACATGCTTTGGGATGGGGTGGACATATACATTCTCTGTGGTAATCAGTACTCATATCCTGCATTCTTTGAAATGGGTGGACATGCATTCTATATGTTAATCAGTACCTATATGTTACATGCTTTGGGATGGGGTGGACATATACATTCTCTGTGGTAATCAGTACTTGTATCCTGCATTCTTTGAAATGGGTGGACATGCATTCTATATGTTAATCAGTACCTATATGTTACATGCTTTGGGATGGGGTGGACATATACATTCTCTGTGGTAATCAGTACTCATATCCTGCATTCTTTGAAATGGGTGGACATGCATTCTATATGTTAATCAGTACCTATATGTTACATGCTTTGGGATGGGGTGGACATATACATTCTCTGTGGTAATCAGTACTCATATCCTGCATTCTTTGAAATGGGTGGACATGCATTCTATATGTTAATCAGTACCTATATGTTACATGCTTTGGGATGGGGTGGACATATACATTCTCTGTGGTAATCAGTACTCGTATCCTGCATTCTTTGAAATGGGTGGACATGCATTCTATATGTTAATCAGTACCTATATGTTACATGCTTTGGGATGGGGTGGACATATACATTCTCTGTGGTAATCAGTACTCATATCCTGCATTCTTTGAAATGGGTGGACATGCATTCTATATGTTAATCAGTACCTATATGTTACATGCTTTGGGATGGGGTGGACATATACATTCTCTGTGGTAATCAGTACTTGTATCCTGCATTCTTTGAAATGGGTGGACATGCATTCTATATGTTAATCAGTACCTATATGTTACATGCTTTGGGATGGGGTGGACATATACATTCTCTGTGGTAATCAGTACTCGTATCCTGCATTCTTTGAAATGGGTGGACATGCATTCTATATGTTAATCAGTACCTATATGTTACATGCTTTGGGATGGGGTGGACATATACATTCTCTGTGGTAATCAGTACTCATATCCTGCATTCTTTGAAATGGGTGGACATGCATTCTATATGTTAATCAGTACCTATATGTTACATGCTTTGGGATGGGGTGGACATATACATTCTCTGTGGTAATCAGTACTTGTATCCTGCATTCTTTGAAATGGGTGGACATGCATTCTATATGTTAATCAGTACCTATATGTTACATGCTTTGGGATGGGGTGGACATATACATTCTCTGTGGTAATCAGTACTCATATCCTGCATTCTTTGAAATGGGTGGACATGCATTCTATATGTTAATCAGTACCTATATGTAACATGCTTTGGGATGGGGTGGACATATACATTCTCTGTGGTAATCAGTACTCGTATCCTGCATTCTTTGAAATGGGTGGACATGCATTCTATATGTTAATCAGTACCTATATGTTACATGCTTTGGGATGGGGTGGACATATACATTCTCTGTGGTAATCAGTACTCATATCCTGCATTCTTTGAAATGGGTGGACATGCATTCTATATGTTAATCAGTACCTATATGTTACATGCTTTGGGATGGGGTGGACATATACATTCTCTGTGGTAATCAGTACTCTTATCCTGCATTCTTTGAAATGGGTGGACATGCATTCTATATGTTAATCAGTACCTATATGTTACATGCTTTGGGATGGGGTGGACATATACATTCTCTGTGGTAATCAGTACTCGTATCCTGCATTCTTTGAAATGGGTGGACATGCATTCTATATGTTAATCAGTACCTATATGTTACATGCTTTGGGATGGGGTGGACATATACATTCTCTGTGGTAATCAGTACTCGTATCCTGCATTCTTTGAAATGGGTGGACATGCATTCTATATGTTAATCAGTACCTATATGTTACATGCTTTGGGATGGGGTGGACATATACATTCTCTGTGGTAATCAGTACTTGTATCCTGCATTCTTTGAAATGGGTGGACATGCATTCTATATGTTAATCAGTACCTATATGTTACATGCTTTGGGATGGGGTGGACATATACATTCTCTGTGGTAATCAGTACTCGTATCCTGCATTCTTTGAAATGGGTGGACATGCATTCTATATGTTAATCAGTACCTATATGTTACATGCTTTGGGATGGGGTGGACATATACATTCTCTGTGGTAATCAGTACTCATATCCTGCATTCTTTGAAATGGGTGGACATGCATTCTATATGTTAATCAGTACCTATATGTTACATGCTTTGGGATGGGGTGGACATATACATTCTCTGTGGTAATCAGTACTCATATCCTGCATTCTTTGAAATGGGTGGACATGCATTCTATATGTTAATCAGTACCTATATGTTACATGCTTTGGGATGGGGTGGACATATACATTCTCTGTGGTAATCAGTACTCATATCCTGCATTCTTTGAAATGGGTGGACATGCATTCTATATGTTAATCAGTACCTATATGTTACATGCTTTGGGATGGGGTGGACATATACATTCTCTGTGGTAATCAGTACTTGTATCCTGCATTCTTTGAAATGGGTGGACATGCATTCTATATGTTAATCAGTACCTATATGTTACATGCTTTGGGATGGGGTGGACATATACATTCTCTGTGGTAATCAGTACTCATATCCTGCATTCTTTGAAATGGGTGGACATGCATTCTATATGTTAATCAGTACCTATATGTTACATGCTTTGGGATGGGGTGGACATATACATTCTCTGTGGTAATCAGTACTCATATCCTGCATTCTTTGAAATGGGTGGACATGCATTCTATATGTTAATCAGTACCTATATGTTACATGCTTTGGGATGGGGTGGACATATACATTCTCTGTGGTAATCAGTACTCGTATCCTGCATTCTTTGAAATGGGTGGACATGCATTCTATATGTTAATCAGTACCTATATGTTACATGCTTTGGGATGGGGTGGACATATACATTCTCTGTGGTAATCAGTACTCATATCCTGCATTCTTTGAAATGGGTGGACATGCATTCTATATGTTAATCAGTACCTATATGTTACATGCTTTGGGATGGGGTGGACATATACATTCTCTGTGGTAATCAGTACTCGTATCCTGCATTCTTTGAAATGGGTGGACATGCATTCTATATGTTAATCAGTACCTATATGTTACATGCTTTGGGATGGGGTGGACATATACATTCTCTGTGGTAATCAGTACTCATATCCTGCATTCTTTGAAATGGGTGGACATGCATTCTATATGTTAATCAGTACCTATATGTTACATGCTTTGGGATGGGTGGACATATACATTCTCTGTGGTAATCAGTACTCATATCCTGCATTCTTTGAAATGGGTGGACATGCATTCTATATGTTAATCAGTACCTATATGTAACATGCTTTGGGATGGGGTGGACATATACATTCTCTGTGGTAATCAGTACTCATATCCTGCATTCTTTGAAATGGGTGGACATGCATTCTATATGTTAATCAGTACCTATATGTTACATGCTTTGGGATGGGGTGGACATATACATTCTCTGTGGTAATCAGTACTTGTATCCTGCATTCTTTGAAATGGGTGGACATGCATTCTATATGTTAATCAGTACCTATATGTTACATGCTTTGGGATGGGGTGGACATATACATTCTCTGTGGTAATCAGTACTCATATCCTGCATTCTTTGAAATGGGTGGACATGCATTCTATATGTTAATCAGTACCTATATGTTACATGCTTTGGGATGGGGTGGACATATACATTCTCTGTGGTAATCAGTACTCGTATCCTGCATTCTTTGAAATGGGTGGACATGCATTCTATATGTTAATCAGTACCTATATGTTACATGCTTTGGGATGGGGTGGACATATACATTCTCTGTGGTAATCAGTACTTGTATCCTGCATTCTTTGAAATGGGTGGACATGCATTCTATATGTTAATCAGTACCTATATGTTACATGCTTTGGGATGGGGTGGACATATACATTCTCTGTGGTAATCAGTACTCATATCCTGCATTCTTTGAAATGGGTGGACATGCATTCTATATGTTAATCAGTACCTATATGTTACATGCTTTGGGATGGGGTGGACATATACATTCTCTGTGGTAATCAGTACTTGTATCCTGCATTCTTTGAAATGGGTGGACATGCATTCTATATGTTAATCAGTACCTATATGTTACATGCTTTGGGATGGGGTGGACATATACATTCTCTGTGGTAATCAGTACTCGTATCCTGCATTCTTTGAAATGGGTGGACATGCATTCTATATGTTAATCAGTACCTATATGTTACATGCTTTGGGATGGGGTGGACATATACATTCTCTGTGGTAATCAGTACTCATATCCTGCATTCTTTGAAATGGGTGGACATGCATTCTATATGTTAATCAGTACCTATATGTTACATGCTTTGGGATGGGGTGGACATATACATTCTCTGTGGTAATCAGTACTCATATCCTGCATTCTTTGAAATGGGTGGACATGCATTCTATATGTTAATCAGTACCTATATGTTACATGCTTTGGGATGGGGTGGACATATACATTCTCTGTGGTAATCAGTACTCATATCCTGCATTCTTTGAAATGGGTGGACATGCATTCTATATGTTAATCAGTACCTATATGTTACATGCTTTGGGATGGGGTGGACATATACATTCTCTGTGGTAATCAGTACTCATATCCTGCATTCTTTGAAATGGGTGGACATGCATTCTATATGTTAATCAGTACCTATATGTTACATGCTTTGGGATGGGGTGGACATATACATTCTCTGTGGTAATCAGTACTCATATCCTGCATTCTTTGAAATGGGTGGACATGCATTCTATATGTTAATCAGTACCTATATGTTACATGCTTTGGGATGGGGTGGACATATACATTCTCTGTGGTAATCAGTACTCATATCCTGCATTCTTTGAAATGGGTGGACATGCATTCTATATGTTAATCAGTACCTATATGTTACATGCTTTGGGATGGGGTGGACATATACATTCTCTGTGGTAATCAGTACTCATATCCTGCATTCTTTGAAATGGGTGGACATGCATTCTATATGTTAATCAGTACCTATATGTTACATGCTTTGGGATGGGGTGGACATATACATTCTCTGTGGTAATCAGTACTTGTATCCTGCATTCTTTGAAATGGGTGGACATGCATTCTATATGTTAATCAGTACCTATATGTTACATGCTTTGGGATGGGGTGGACATATACATTCTCTGTGGTAATCAGTACTCGTATCCTGCATTCTTTGAAATGGGTGGACATGCATTCTATATGTTAATCAGTACCTATATGTTACATGCTTTGGGATGGGGTGGACATATACATTCTCTGTGGTAATCAGTACTCGTATCCTGCATTCTTTGAAATGGGTGGACATGCATTCTATATGTTAATCAGTACCTATATGTTACATGCTTTGGGATGGGGTGGACATATACATTCTCTGTGGTAATCAGTACTCATATCCTGCATTCTTTGAAATGGGTGGACATGCATTCTATATGTTAATCAGTACCTATATGTTACATGCTTTGGGATGGGGTGGACATATACATTCTCTGTGGTAATCAGTACTCGTATCCTGCATTCTTTGAAATGGGTGGACATGCATTCTATATGTTAATCAGTACCTATATGTTACATGCTTTGGGATGGGGTGGACATATACATTCTCTGTGGTAATCAGTACTCGTATCCTGCATTCTTTGAAATGGGTGGACATGCATTCTATATGTTAATCAGTACCTATATGTTACATGCTTTGGGATGGGGTGGACATATACATTCTCTGTGGTAATCAGTACTCATATCCTGCATTCTTTGAAATGGGTGGACATGCATTCTATATGTTAATCAGTACCTATATGTTACATGCTTTGGGATGGGGTGGACATATACATTCTCTGTGGTAATCAGTACTCATATCCTGCATTCTTTGAAATGGGTGGACATGCATTCTATATGTTAATCAGTACCTATATGTTACATGCTTTGGGATGGGGTGGACATATACATTCTCTGTGGTAATCAGTACTCGTATCCTGCATTCTTTGAAATGGGTGGACATGCATTCTATATGTTAATCAGTACCTATATGTTACATGCTTTGGGATGGGGTGGACATATACATTCTCTGTGGTAATCAGTACTCATATCCTGCATTCTTTGAAATGGGTGGACATGCATTCTATATGTTAATCAGTACCTATATGTTACATGCTTTGGGATGGGGTGGACATATACATTCTCTGTGGTAATCAGTACTCATATCCTGCATTCTTTGAAATGGGTGGACATGCATTCTATATGTTAATCAGTACCTATATGTTACATGCTTTGGGATGGGGTGGACATATACATTCTCTGTGGTAATCAGTACTCGTATCCTGCATTCTTTGAAATGGGTGGACATGCATTCTATATGTTAATCAGTACCTATATGTTACATGCTTTGGGATGGGGTGGACATATACATTCTCTGTGGTAATCAGTACTCGTATCCTGCATTCTTTGAAATGGGTGGACATGCATTCTATATGTTAATCAGTACCTATATGTTACATGCTTTGGGATGGGGTGGACATATACATTCTCTGTGGTAATCAGTACTCATATCCTGCATTCTTTGAAATGGGTGGACATGCATTCTATATGTTAATCAGTACCTATATGTTACATGCTTTGGGATGGGGTGGACATATACATTCTCTGTGGTAATCAGTACTCATATCCTGCATTCTTTGAAATGGGTGGACATGCATTCTATATGTTAATCAGTACCTATATGTTACATGCTTTGGGATGGGGTGGACATATACATTCTCTGTGGTAATCAGTACTCATATCCTGCATTCTTTGAAATGGGTGGACATGCATTCTATATGTTAATCAGTACCTATATGTTACATGCTTTGGGATGGGGTGGACATATACATTCTCTGTGGTAATCAGTACTCATATCCTGCATTCTTTGAAATGGGTGGACATGCATTCTATATGTTAATCAGTACCTATATGTTACATGCTTTGGGATGGGGTGGACATATACATTCTCTGTGGTAATCAGTACTCATATCCTGCATTCTTTGAAATGGGTGGACATGCATTCTATATGTTAATCAGTACCTATATGTTACATGCTTTGGGATGGGGTGGACATATACATTCTCTGTGGTAATCAGTACTCGTATCCTGCATTCTTTGAAATGGGTGGACATGCATTCTATATGTTAATCAGTACCTATATGTTACATGCTTTGGGATGGGGTGGACATATACATTCTCTGTGGTAATCAGTACTCATATCCTGCATTCTTTGAAATGGGTGGACATGCATTCTATATGTTAATCAGTACCTATATGTTACATGCTTTGGGATGGGGTGGACATATACATTCTCTGTGGTAATCAGTACTTGTATCCTGCATTCTTTGAAATGGGTGGACATGCATTCTATATGTTAATCAGTACCTATATGTTACATGCTTTGGGATGGGGTGGACATATACATTCTCTGTGGTAATCAGTACTCATATCCTGCATTCTTTGAAATGGGTGGACATGCATTCTATATGTTAATCAGTACCTATATGTAACATGCTTTGGGATGGGGTGGACATATACATTCTCTGTGGTAATCAGTACTCGTATCCTGCATTCTTTGAAATGGGTGGACATGCATTCTATATGTTAATCAGTACCTATATGTTACATGCTTTGGGATGGGGTGGACATATACATTCTCTGTGGTAATCAGTACTCGTATCCTGCATTCTTTGAAATGGGTGGACATGCATTCTATATGTTAATCAGTACCTATATGTTACATGCTTTGGGATGGGGTGGACATATACATTCTCTGTGGTAATCAGTACTCATATCCTGCATTCTTTGAAATGGGTGGACATGCATTCTATATGTTAATCAGTACCTATATGTTACATGCTTTGGGATGGGGTGGACATATACATTCTCTGTGGTAATCAGTACTCATATCCTGCATTCTTTGAAATGGGTGGACATGCATTCTATATGTTAATCAGTACCTATATGTTACATGCTTTGGGATGGGGTGGACATATACATTCTCTGTGGTAATCAGTACTCGTATCCTGCATTCTTTGAAATGGGTGGACATGCATTCTATATGTTAATCAGTACCTATATGTTACATGCTTTGGGATGGGGTGGACATATACATTCTCTGTGGTAATCAGTACTTGTATCCTGCATTCTTTGAAATGGGTGGACATGCATTCTATATGTTAATCAGTACCTATATGTTACATGCTTTGGGATGGGGTGGACATATACATTCTCTGTGGTAATCAGTACTCATATCCTGCATTCTTTGAAATGGGTGGACATGCATTCTAAATGTTAAACAGTACCTATATGCTACATGCTTTGGGATGGGATGGACATATATGGTCTCTGTGGTAATCAGTACTCATATCCTGCATTCCTTGAAATGAGTGGACATGCATTCTATATGTTAATCAGTACCTATATGTTACATGCTTTGGGATGGGGTGGACATATACATTCTCTGTGGTAATCAGTACTTGTATCCTGCATTCTTTGAAATGGGTGGACATGCATTCTATATGTTAATCAGTACCTATATGTTACATGCTTTGGGATGGGGTGGACATATACATTCTCTGTGGTAATCAGTACTCATATCCTGCATTCTTTGAAATGGGTGGACATGCATTCTATATGTTAATCAGTACCTATATGTTACATGCTTTGGGATGGGGTGGACATATACATTCTCTGTGGTAATCAGTACTCGTATCCTGCATTCTTTGAAATGGGTGGACATGCATTCTATATGTTAATCAGTACCTATATGTTACATGCTTTGGGATGGGGTGGACATATACATTCTCTGTGGTAATCAGTACTCGTATCCTGCATTCTTTGAAATGGGTGGACATGCATTCTATATGTTAATCAGTACCTATATGTTACATGCTTTGGGATGGGGTGGACATATACATTCTCTGTGGTAATCAGTACTCATATCCTGCATTCTTTGAAATGGGTGGACATGCATTCTATATGTTAATCAGTACCTATATGTTACATGCTTTGGGATGGGGTGGACATATACATTCTCTGTGGTAATCAGTACTCGTATCCTGCATTCTTTGAAATGGGTGGACATGCATTCTATATGTTAATCAGTACCTATATGTTACATGCTTTGGGATGGGGTGGACATATACATTCTCTGTGGTAATCATTACTCTTATCCTGCATTCTTTGAAATGGGTGGACATGCATTCTATATGTTAATCAGTACCTATATGTTACATGCTTTGGGATGGGGTGGACATATACATTCTCTGTGGTAATCAGTACTTGTATCCTGCATTCTTTGAAATGGGTGGACATGCATTCTATATGTTAATCAGTACCTATATGTTACATGCTTTGGGATGGGGTGGACATATACATTCTCTGTGGTAATCAGTACTTGTATCCTGCATTCTTTGAAATGGGTGGACATGCATTCTATATGTTAATCAGTACCTATATGTTACATGCTTTGGGATGGGGTGGACATATACATTCTCTGTGGTAATCAGTACTCGTATCCTGCATTCTTTGAAATGGGTGGACATGCATTCTATATGTTAATCAGTACCTATATGTTACATGCTTTGGGATGGGGTGGACATATACATTCTCTGTGGTAATCAGTACTCGTATCCTGCATTCTTTGAAATGGGTGGACATGCATTCTATATGTTAATCAGTACCTATATGTTACATGCTTTGGGATGGGGTGGACATATACATTCTCTGTGGTAATCAGTACTCATATCCTGCATTCTTTGAAATGGGTGGACATGCATTCTATATGTTAATCAGTACCTATATGTTACATGCTTTGGGATGGGGTGGACATATACATTCTCTGTGGTAATCAGTACTCATATCCTGCATTCTTTGAAATGGGTGGACATGCATTCTATATGTTAATCAGTACCTATATGTTACATGCTTTGGGATGGGGTGGACATATACATTCTCTGTGGTAATCAGTACTCATATCCTGCATTCTTTGAAATGGGTGGACATGCATTCTATATGTTAATCAGTACCTATATGTTACATGCTTTGGGATGGGGTGGACATATACATTCTCTGTGGTAATCAGTACTCGTATCCTGCATTCTTTGAAATGGGTGGACATGCATTCTATATGTTAATCAGTACCTATATGTTACATGCTTTGGGATGGGGTGGACATATACATTCTCTGTGGTAATCAGTACTTGTATCCTGCATTCTTTGAAATGGGTGGACATGCATTCTATATGTTAATCAGTACCTATATGTTACATGCTTTGGGATGGGGTGGACATATACATTCTCTGTGGTAATCAGTACTCATATCCTGCATTCTTTGAAATGGGTGGACATGCATTCTATATGTTAATCAGTACCTATATGTTACATGCTTTGGGATGGGGTGGACATATACATTCTCTGTGGTAATCAGTACTCGTATCCTGCATTCTTTGAAATGGGTGGACATGCATTCTATATGTTAATCAGTACCTATATGTTACATGCTTTGGGATGGGGTGGACATATACATTCTCTGTGGTAATCAGTACTCATATCCTGCATTCTTTGAAATGGGTGGACATGCATTCTATATGTTAATCAGTACCTATATGTTACATGCTTTGGGATGGGGTGGACATATACATTCTCTGTGGTAATCAGTACTCATATCCTGCATTCTTTGAAATGGGTGGACATGCATTCTATATGTTAATCAGTACCTATATGTTACATGCTTTGGGATGGGGTGGACATATACATTCTCTGTGGTAATCAGTACTCGTATCCTGCATTCTTTGAAATGGGTGGACATGCATTCTATATGTTAATCAGTACCTATATGTTACATGCTTTGGGATGGGGTGGACATATACATTCTCTGTGGTAATCAGTACTCATATCCTGCATTCTTTGAAATGGGTGGACATGCATTCTATATGTTAATCAGTACCTATATGTTACATGCTTTGGGATGGGGTGGACATATACATTCTCTGTGGTAATCAGTACTCATATCCTGCATTCTTTGAAATGGGTGGACATGCATTCTATATGTTAATCAGTACCTATATGTTACATGCTTTGGGATGGGGTGGACATATACATTCTCTGTGGTAATCAGTACTCATATCCTGCATTCTTTGAAATGGGTGGACATGCATTCTATATGTTAATCAGTACCTATATGTTACATGCTTTGGGATGGGGTGGACATATACATTCTCTGTGGTAATCAGTACTCGTATCCTGCATTCTTTGAAATGGGTGGACATGCATTCTATATGTTAATCAGTACCTATATGTTACATGCTTTGGGATGGGGTGGACATATACATTCTCTGTGGTAATCAGTACTCATATCCTGCATTCTTTGAAATGGGTGGACATGCATTCTATATGTTAATCAGTACCTATATGTTACATGCTTTGGGATGGGGTGGACATATACATTCTCTGTGGTAATCAGTACTCATATCCTGCATTCTTTGAAATGGGTGGACATGCATTCTATATGTTAATCAGTACCTATATGTTACATGCTTTGGGATGGGGTGGACATATACATTCTCTGTGGTAATCAGTACTCATATCCTGCATTCTTTGAAATGGGTGGACATGCATTCTATATGTTAATCAGTACCTATATGTTACATGCTTTGGGATGGGGTGGACATATACATTCTCTGTGGTAATCAGTACTCGTATCCTGCATTCTTTGAAATGGGTGGACATGCATTCTATATGTTAATCAGTACCTATATGTTACATGCTTTGGGATGGGGTGGACATATACATTCTCTGTGGTAATCAGTACTCATATCCTGCATTCTTTGAAATGGGTGGACATGCATTCTATATGTTAATCAGTACCTATATGTTACATGCTTTGGGATGGGGTGGACATATACATTCTCTGTGGTAATCAGTACTCATATCCTGCATTCTTTGAAATGGGTGGACATGCATTCTATATGTTAATCAGTACCTATATGTTACATGCTTTGGGATGGGGTGGACATATACATTCTCTGTGGTAATCAGTACTCATATCCTGCATTCTTTGAAATGGGTGGACATGCATTCTATATGTTAATCAGTACCTATATGTTACATGCTTTGGGATGGGGTGGACATATACATTCTCTGTGGTAATCAGTACTCGTATCCTGCATTCTTTGAAATGGGTGGACATGCATTCTATATGTTAATCAGTACCTATATGTTACATGCTTTGGGATGGGGTGGACATATACATTCTCTGTGGTAATCAGTACTCATATCCTGCATTCTTTGAAATGGGTGGACATGCATTCTATATGTTAATCAGTACCTATATGTTACATGCTTTGGGATGGGGTGGACATATACATTCTCTGTGGTAATCAGTACTCATATCCTGCATTCTTTGAAATGGGTGGACATGCATTCTATATGTTAATCAGTACCTATATGTTACATGCTTTGGGATGGGGTGGACATATACATTCTCTGTGGTAATCAGTACTCATATCCTGCATTCTTTGAAATGGGTGGACATGCATTCTATATGTTAATCAGTACCTATATGTTACATGCTTTGGGATGGGGTGGACATATACATTCTCTGTGGTAATCAGTACTCATATCCTGCATTCTTTGAAATGGGTGGACATGCATTCTATATGTTAATCAGTACCTATATGTTACATGCTTTGGGATGGGGTGGACATATACATTCTCTGTGGTAATCAGTACTCGTATCCTGCATTCTTTGAAATGGGTGGACATGCATTCTATATGTTAATCAGTACCTATATGTTACATGCTTTGGGATGGGGTGGACATATACATTCTCTGTGGTAATCAGTACTCGTATCCTGCATTCTTTGAAATGGGTGGACATGCATTCTATATGTTAATCAGTACCTATATGTTACATGCTTTGGGATGGGGTGGACATATACATTCTCTGTGGTAATCAGTACTCATATCCTGCATTCTTTGAAATGGGTGGACATGCATTCTATATGTTAATCAGTACCTATATGTTACATGCTTTGGGATGGGGTGGACATATACATTCTCTGTGGTAATCAGTACTTGTATCCTGCATTCTTTGAAATGGGTGGACATGCATTCTATATGTTAATCAGTACCTATATGTTACATGCTTTGGGATGGGGTGGACATATACATTCTCTGTGGTAATCAGTACTCATATCCTGCATTCTTTGAAATGGGTGGACATGCATTCTATATGTTAATCAGTACCTATATGTTACATGCTTTGGGATGGGGTGGACATATACATTCTCTGTGGTAATCAGTACTCGTATCCTGCATTCTTTGAAATGGGTGGACATGCATTCTATATGTTAATCAGTACCTATATGTTACATGCTTTGGGATGGGG
This sequence comes from Protopterus annectens, assembly GCF_019279795.1. NCBI lineage: Eukaryota > Metazoa > Chordata > Ceratodontiformes > Protopteridae > Protopterus > Protopterus annectens. The sequence continues at coordinate 1,114,289,838 of NC_056747.1, read as the reverse complement.
TGGACATATACATTCTCTGTGGTAATCAGTACTCGTATCCTGCATTCTTTGAAATGGGTGGACATGCATTCTATATGTTAATCAGTACCTATATGTTACATGCTTTGGGATGGGGTGGACATATACATTCTCTGTGGTAATCAGTACTCATATCCTGCATTCTTTGAAATGGGTGGACATGCATTCTATATGTTAATCAGTACCTATATGTTACATGCTTTGGGATGGGGTGGACATATACATTCTCTGTGGTAATCAGTACTCATATCCTGCATTCTTTGAAATGGGTGGACATGCATTCTATATGTTAATCAGTACCTATATGTTACATGCTTTGGGATGGGGTGGACATATACATTCTCTGTGGTAATCAGTACTTGTATCCTGCATTCTTTGAAATGGGTGGACATGCATTCTATATGTTAATCAGTACCTATATGTTACATGCTTTGGGATGGGGTGGACATATACATTCTCTGTGGTAATCAGTACTCATATCCTGCATTCTTTGAAATGGGTGGACATGCATTCTATATGTTAATCAGTACCTATATGTTACATGCTTTGGGATGGGGTGGACATATACATTCTCTGTGGTAATCAGTACTCGTATCCTGCATTCTTTGAAATGGGTGGACATGCATTCTATATGTTAATCAGTACCTATATGTTACATGCTTTGGGATGGGGTGGACATATACATTCTCTGTGGTAATCAGTACTTGTATCCTGCATTCTTTGAAATGGTGGACATGCATTCTATATGTTAATCAGTACCTATATGTTACATGCTTTGGGATGGGGTGGACATATACATTCTCTGTGGTAATCAGTACTCATATCCTGCATTCTTTGAAATGGGTGGACATGCATTCTATATGTTAATCAGTACCTATATGTTACATGCTTTGGGATGGGGTGGACATATACATTCTCTGTGGTAATCAGTACTCATATCCTGCATTCTTTGAAATGGGTGGACATGCATTCTATATGTTAATCAGTACCTATATGTTACATGCTTTGGGATGGGGTGGACATATACATTCTCTGTGGTAATCAGTACTCATATCCTGCATTCTTTGAAATGGGTGGACATGCATTCTATATGTTAATCAGTACCTATATGTAACATGCTTTGGGATGGGGTGGACATATACATTCTCTGTGGTAATCAGTACTCATATCCTGCATTCTTTGAAATGGGTGGACATGCATTCTATATGTTAATCAGTACCTATATGTTACATGCTTTGGGATGGGGTGGACATATACATTCTCTGTGGTAATCAGTACTCATATCCTGCATTCTTTGAAATGGGTGGACATGCATTCTATATGTTAATCAGTACCTATATGTTACATGCTTTGGGATGGGGTGGACATATACATTCTCTGTGGTAATCAGTACTCATATCCTGCATTCTTTGAAATGGGTGGACATGCATTCTATATGTTAATCAGTACCTATATGTTACATGCTTTGGGATGGGGTGGACATATACATTCTCTGTGGTAATCAGTACTTGTATCCTGCATTCTTTGAAATGGGTGGACATGCATTCTATATGTTAATCAGTACCTATATGTTACATGCTTTGGGATGGGGTGGACATATACATTCTCTGTGGTAATCAGTACTCGTATCCTGCATTCTTTGAAATGGGTGGACATGCATTCTATATGTTAATCAGTACCTATATGTTACATGCTTTGGGATGGGGTGGACATATACATTCTCTGTGGTAATCAGTACTCGTATCCTGCATTCTTTGAAATGGGTGGACATGCATTCTATATGTTAATCAGTACCTATATGTTACATGCTTTGGGATGGGGTGGACATATACATTCTCTGTGGTAATCAGTACTCATATCCTGCATTCTTTGAAATGGGTGGACATGCATTCTATATGTTAATCAGTACCTATATGTTACATGCTTTGGGATGGGGTGGACATATACATTCTCTGTGGTAATCAGTACTCGTATCCTGCATTCTTTGAAATGGGTGGACATGCATTCTATATGTTAATCAGTACCTATATGTTACATGCTTTGGGATGGGGTGGACATATACATTCTCTGTGGTAATCAGTACTCATATCCTGCATTCTTTGAAATGGGTGGACATGCATTCTATATGTTAATCAGTACCTATATGTTACATGCTTTGGGATGGGGTGGACATATACATTCTCTGTGGTAATCAGTACTCATATCCTGCATTCTTTGAAATGGGTGGACATGCATTCTATATGTTAATCAGTACCTATATGTTGCATGCTTTGGGATGGGGTGGTCATGCACATTCTCTGTGGTAATCATTACTCTTGCCTGCATTCTTTGAAATAGGTGGACATGCATTCTATATGTTAATCAGTACCTATATGTTACATGCTTTGGGATGGGGTGGACATATACATTCTCTGTGGTAATCAGTACTCATATCCTGCATTCTTTGAAATGGGTGGACATGCATTCTATATGTTAATCAGTACCTATATGTTACATGCTTTGGGATGGGGTGGACATATACATTCTCTGTGGTAATCAGTACTCGTATCCTGCATTCTTTGAAATGGGTGGACATGCATTCTATATGTTAATCAGTACCTATATGTTACATGCTTTGGGATGGGGTGGACATATACATTCTCTGTGGTAATCAGTACTCGTATCCTGCATTCTTTGAAATGGGTGGACATGCATTCTATATGTTAATCAGTACCTATATGTTACATGCTTTGGGATGGGGTGGACATATACATTCTCTGTGGTAATCAGTACTCATATCCTGCATTCTTTGAAATGGGTGGACATGCATTCTATATGTTAATCAGTACCTATATGTTACATGCTTTGGGATGGGGTGGACATATACATTCTCTGTGGTAATCAGTACTCGTATCCTGCATTCTTTGAAATGGGTGGACATGCATTCTATATGTTAATCAGTACCTATATGTTACATGCTTTGGGATGGGGTGGACATATACATTCTCTGTGGTAATCAGTACTTGTATCCTGCATTCTTTGAAATGGGTGGACATGCATTCTATATGTTAATCAGTACCTATATGTTACATGCTTTGGGATGGGGTGGACATATACATTCTCTGTGGTAATCAGTACTCATATCCTGCATTCTTTGAAATGGGTGGACATGCATTCTATATGTTAATCAGTACCTATATGTTACATGCTTTGGGATGGGGTGGACATATACATTCTCTGTGGTAATCAGTACTCATATCCTGCATTCTTTGAAATGGGTGGACATGCATTCTATATGTTAATCAGTACCTATATGTTACATGCTTTGGGATGGGGTGGACATATACATTCTCTGTGGTAATCAGTACTCGTATCCTGCATTCTTTGAAATGGGTGGACATGCATTCTATATGTTAATCAGTACCTATATGTTACATGCTTTGGGATGGGGTGGACATATACATTCTCTGTGGTAATCAGTACTCGTATCCTGCATTCTTTGAAATGGGTGGACATGCATTCTATATGTTAATCAGTACCTATATGTAACATGCTTTGGGATGGGGTGGACATATACATTCTCTGTGGTAATCAGTACTGTATCCTGCATTCTTTGAAATGGGTGGACATGCATTCTATATGTTAATCAGTACCTATATGTAACATGCTTTGGGATGGGGTGGACATATACATTCTCTGTGGTAATCAGTACTCGTATCCTGCATTCTTTGAAATGGGTGGACATGCATTCTATATGTTAATCAGTACCTATATGTTACATGCTTTGGGATGGGGTGGACATATACATTCTCTGTGGTAATCAGTACTCATATCCTGCATTCTTTGAAATGGGTGGACATGCATTCTATATGTTAATCAGTACCTATATGTTACATGCTTTGGGATGGGGTGGACATATACATTCTCTGTGGTAATCAGTACTCGTATCCTGCATTCTTTGAAATGGGTGGACATGCATTCTATATGTTAATCAGTACCTATATGTTACATGCTTTGGGATGGGGTGGACATATACATTCTCTGTGGTAATCAGTACTCATATCCTGCATTCTTTGAAATGGGTGGACATGCATTCTATATGTTAATCAGTACCTATATGTTACATGCTTTGGGATGGGGTGGACATATACATTCTCTGTGGTAATCAGTACTCGTATCCTGCATTCTTTGAAATGGGTGGACATGCATTCTATATGTTAATCAGTACCTATATGTTACATGCTTTGGGATGGGGTGGACATATACATTCTCTGTGGTAATCAGTACTCGTATCCTGCATTCTTTGAAATGGGTGGACATGCATTCTATATGTTAATCAGTACCTATATGTTACATGCTTTGGGATGGGGTGGACATATACATTCTCTGTGGTAATCAGTACTCATATCCTGCATTCTTTGAAATGGGTGGACATGCATTCTATATGTTAATCAGTACCTATATGTTACATGCTTTGGGATGGGGTGGACATATACATTCTCTGTGGTAATCAGTACTCATATCCTGCATTCTTTGAAATGGGTGGACATGCATTCTATATGTTAATCAGTACCTATATGTTACATGCTTTGGGATGGGGTGGACATATACATTCTCTGTGGTAATCAGTACTCGTATCCTGCATTCTTTGAAATGGGTGGACATGCATTCTATATGTTAATCAGTACCTATATGTTACATGCTTTGGGATGGGGTGGACATATACATTCTCTGTGGTAATCAGTACTCATATCCTGCATTCTTTGAAATGGGTGGACATGCATTCTATATGTTAATCAGTACCTATATGTTACATGCTTTGGGATGGGGTGGACATATACATTCTCTGTGGTAATCAGTACTTGTATCCTGCATTCTTTGAAATGGGTGGACATGCATTCTATATGTTAATCAGTACCTATATGTTACATGCTTTGGGATGGGGTGGACATATACATTCTCTGTGGTAATCAGTACTCATATCCTGCATTCTTTGAAATGGGTGGACATGCATTCTATATGTTAATCAGTACCTATATGTTACATGCTTTGGGATGGGGTGGACATATACATTCTCTGTGGTAATCAGTACTCATATCCTGCATTCTTTGAAATGGGTGGACATGCATTCTATATGTTAATCAGTACCTATATGTTACATGCTTTGGGATGGGGTGGACATATACATTCTCTGTTGTGGTAATCAGTACTCATATCCTGCATTCTTTGAAATGGGTGGACATGCATTCTATATGTTAATCAGTACCTATATGTTACATGCTTTGGGATGGGGTGGACATATACATTCTCTGTGGTAATCAGTACTTCGTATCCTGCATTCTTTGAAATGGGTGGACATGCATTCTATATGTTAATCAGTACCTATATGTTACATGCTTTGGGATGGGGTGGACATATACATTCTCTGTGGTAATCAGTACTCGTATCCTGCATTCTTTGAAATGGGTGGACATGCATTCTATATGTTAATCAGTACCTATATGTAACATGCTTTGGGATGGGGTGGACATATACATTCTGTCTGGTAATCAGTACCTGTATCTTGCATTCTTTGAAATGGGTGTACATGCATTCTATATGTTAATCAGTACCTATATGTTACATGCTTTGGGATGGGGTGGACATATACATTCTCTGTGGTAATCAGTACTCATATCCTGCATTCTTTGAAATGGGTGGACATGCATTCTATATGTTAATCAGTACCTATATGTTACATGCTTTGGGATGGGGTGGACATATACATTCTCTGTGGTAATCAGTACTAGTATCCTGCATTCTTTGAAATGGGTGGACATGCATTCTATATGTTAATCAGTACCTATATGTTACATGCTTTGGGATGGGGTGGACATATACATTCTCTGTGGTAATCAGTACTCATATCCTGCATTCTTTGAAATGGGTGGACATGCATTCTATATGTTAATCAGTACCTATATGTAACATGCTTTGGGATGGGGTGGACATATACATTCTCTGTGGTAATCAGTACTCGTATCCTGCATTCTTTGAAATGGGTGGACATGCATTCTATATGTTAATCAGTACCTATATGTTACATGCTTTGGGATGGGGTGGACATATACATTCTCTGTGGTAATCAGTACTCGTATCCTGCATTCTTTGAAATTGGTGGACATGCATTCTATATGTTAATCAGGACCTATATGTTACATGCTTTGGGATGGGGTTGACATATACATTATATGTGGTAATCTGTACTCGTAGATGCAAAAACCAAACGGCTGCAGGTACACTGAGGTGCCCAAAACACACAACAACAGCAAAAGTAAATTAAGGCACCAAAGTTACACACTGGAAATCAGTCACTGTACTTTATTGCAGAAGACAAATGGTAAGTGCTTTCACAACTTGTTGCTTCATCAGACCACATCACTACAACTGATGCTTGGTTAAATACTAGGACAATTAGTATGACATCACAATTTAAAGAGATATTACTCCACTAACATACGAACATATATCAATATCCATAAGAAAAATGCATAAAATATATAGAAAGGTGTGTATTTACACACAATAATATTTAAAAACAATAATATTTAAAAACAATAATATTTAAAAAAATATTAATATTTAAAAAAGGGGGGGTGTCAACCCTGATGGTTATTAAAAAAAAAAATAAATATATATATATATATATATATATATATATATATATATATATATATATATATATATAATATGTGTGTGTGTGTGTACATATACACACACACATATAACCATAATAGTACAATGAAAAAAATATATATATAAAAAAACTCATGTTTAATGTTTAAGGCGCCTGGCCTTAAGGTAAGGAACTAATGAGGTGCAGCCATGCAAACCAGGATATCTATCTTCTTGTAATTTAGTGATCCATTGTTCTAATTCTTCAGTGTGGTTTTGTACATCACCACCTCTGTTTGTCCTTACTATTTGTTGTAAGATTAAAAATTTAAAACAATGGCTACTGTCTGTATTCAGGACATGATTAGCTAGAGCATCTGATTGCTTCTGGTTCCATATGTCCCTTATATGTTCTAACATTCTTTTTTTAAAGCTCCTGTTTGTTTTGCCTACATAATAGGCATGGCATGCTTGGCAAAAACAAAAATAAACAACATCGACACTTTTACAATCATAATAATTCTTCGTATAAAGTTTAAAACATTTCACAGGATGAATGTACTCATTTTTAGTGTAGACATGCTGACAAGCAGCACAATTCCTGCATGGGAAGGTGCCCTGTCTGTTTGAGAGATTTTTTCTAAAAGACTGATGTTCTCTATTACAGAGCTGCTGCTTTAAAGACACATTATTTCTAAAACTGAAGTTTTGGGTGTCACCAACTGTGGAAACCAGACCTGGTATTTCATGTAATAAGTGCCAATTCTTTTTAATAATTTCCGTATACTTATTGATGTCACTTGCAAATCTAAAGACTATTCTAAACTTATTTCTATCAATACTTGTATCATAAGGTATACTTGTATCAGCACTATAAGAGCTCATGTATGGTTTACATCTTGTAGATGTCAATTTCCATGCATCTGCTATCACTCTAGTGATTTCTGAGCTAGAATAGCCTGTTGTTTGAAATTCGTCTTGTAACTTATTTAAAGCAATTACTGCCTCTTCATTATTATTATGTAGGCGTAGGGTTCTATAGACTTGTATTATCAATTGTTTCCATTCTATTTTGCAACCGCTGTAAAAACATTTTTGTGTCTCTAAGAACTGTATAACAACTATCCAAGAACTCATGTAAAATGCCTTCTACATAAATAGATAGAGGCTCAGTGCACCATCCTGCTCCTGATACGATGGGGCATAAAGGAGGAACCGTGGGATGTTTATGGATTTTAGGGAGTCCATAGATCCTAGGAACTAGAGGTTTTTGTACTGAAAAAATAATTAAATAAGGATTCATCAATTAATCCTGTAATCAGTAAATCAAACACTAAAAAAGACATTTTATCAGTGATAGCAATTACAGCTGTTTTTGTCAGCATTTGATAGGTACAAGTATCTAATAGCAAAACCTTCATCTGGTTAACATATAAATCTTTGTCCATTAATACAATTTTACCACCTTTATCTGCTTGTTTAATAATAAGAGAATGCAAATCCTGCAATTCATGTAGAGCCCTATATTCTTCTGTATTTAAATTATGAAAGGTGCAGCCTTGCATACCAGGAGTATAAGCTTCATTAAAAGCATTTTCCCAGATATCTAAAAATCTTTGTATGCCTGGAGGGGTGGGAGGTACAAAAGTGCTAGGTTTCTTGTATATATTTACATTGACATTTTCATTATTACGAAACATGTATTTTAATGATAAATTCCTACCAAGCAATTTCAAGTCTGTTAGCATTTCAGTTAAATCTGCCTTCTTGGCAGGTATAAAAGACAAACCCTTATTAAGCAAACTGTTTTGTTCATTAGTTAAAGGAAGAAATGTTAACAATAAGATCAGTTTTTACATCCTCCTTTTCTTTGAAAAGTGTGCAGTTCTGTCCATTTGATGTTTT